>NW_026904078.1:0-162870 GCF_024500275.1 Phycodurus eques | reverse complement strand
GGGAGAATCTCAAAAAAAAGAGATACTGGGAAAGCATCCTTTGTTAAGTTATGAGTCAAAATAAATAAGTGTACAGCAGGCGCTGGGAAGCATTTTTAAGCATAAAAACAGCAAATGTTGTTAAAAACTCCAACCAAAGGTTTGGGATTCACAACCACTGTCTGTAACTAGTGTAAAGGGGAGAGTTTCTACTCTAAAAAGCAAGAGAATTACTGGGAAAGTATCCTTTGTGAAGTATGGGTTAAAATAAAAAAAGTGTACAGGCAGAGGAAGCTGGGAAGCATTTTTAAGCGATAAAAACTGCAAATGTGTGTAAAAAACTCCAACCCAAAGCTTTGGGATTCAAACCACTCGTCCTGTAACTGGTATAAAATGGGGAGAGTTCTACTCTAAAAAAGCAAGAGACTTTACTGGGAAAGCATCCTTTGTGAAGTTATGAGTCAAACTAAAAAAGTGTAAAGCAGGCGCTGGGAAGCATTTTTAAGCAATAAAAACAGCAAATGTTTGTTAAAACTCCAACCAAAGGTTGGGATTCAAACCACTGCCTGTAACTAGTGTAAAGGGGAGAGTTTTCACTCTAAAAAGCAAGAGACTTTACTGGGAAAGCATCCTTTGTGAATTTATGAGTCAGTGGACAGCAGGCGCTGGGAAGCATTTTTAAGCAATAAAAACTGCAATATGTGTGTAAAACTCCAACCAAAGCTTTGGGATTCAAACCCACTGCCTGTAACTGGTATGAATGGGGAGAGTTTCTACTCTAAAAAGAAAGAGACTTTACTGGGAACAGCATCCTTTGTTAGTTATGAGTCATGTGTAAAGCAGCGCTGGGAAGCATTTTTAAGCAATAAAAACAGCAAATGTGTTAAAACTCCAACCAAAGGTTTGGGATTCACAACCACTGTCTGTAACTAGTGTAAAGGGGAAAGTTTCACTCTAAAAAGCAAGAGAATTACTGGGAAAGCATCCTTTGTGAAGTTTATGAGTCAATAAAAAAAGTTTAAAGCAGAGGGAGCTGGGAAGCATTTTTAAGCAATAAAAACAGCAAAGTGTGGAACTCCAACCAAAGCTTTGGGATTCAAAACCACTGCCTGTAAATAGTATAAAGGGGAGAGTTTTAATCTAAAAAGCAAGAGAATTTACTGGGAAGCATCCTTTGTGAAGTTATGAGTCAAAAAACAAAAGTGGTACGGCAGGCGCTGGGAAGCATTTTTAAGCAATAAATACTGCAAATATGTGTTAAAACTCCAACCAAAGCTTTGGGATTCAAACCACTGCCTGTAACTAGTATAAAGGGAGAGTTCTCCTCGAAAAAGCAAGAGAATTTACTGTGGAAAGCATCCTTTGTGAAGTTATGAGTCAAATAAAAAAAGTGTACAGCAGAGGGAGCTGGGAAGCATTTTTTAAGCGATAGAAACTGCAAATGTGTGTAAAACTCAAACACAAAGCTTTGGGATTCAAAACCACTGCCTGTAACTAGTATAAAGGGGAGAGTTCTCCTCAAAAAAGCAAGATAATTTTCTGGGAAAGCATCCTTTGTGAAGTTATGAGTCAAAATAAAAAAAGTGTACAGCAGGTTCTGGGGAGCATTTTTAAGCGATAAAAACTGCAAATGTGTGTAAAACTCACAAACCACAAACCTGTAACTAGTACAAAGGGGAGAGTTTTTACTCTAAAAAGCAAGAGAATTAACTGGGAAAGTATCCTTTGTGAAGTTATGGGTTAAAATAAAAAAGTGTACAGCAGAGGAAGCTGGGAGCATTTTTAAGCGATAAAAACTGCAAAGTGTGTGTAAAACTCCAACCAAAGCTTTGGGATTCAAACCACTGCCTGTAACTAGTATAAATAGGAGAGTTATACTCTAAAAAGCAAGATAATTTACTGGGAAAGCATCCTTTGTGAGGTTATGAGTAGTGTACAGCAGGCGCTGGAAGCATTTTTAAGCGATAAAAACTGCAAATGTGTGTAAAACTCCAACTAAAGCTTTGGGATTCAAACCACTGCCTGTAACTGGTATAAATGGGAGAGTTCTACTCTAAAAACAAGAGACTTTACTGGGAAAGCATCCTTTGTTAAGTTATGAGTCAAATAAATAATGTGTAAAGCAGGCGCTGGGAAGCATTTTAAGCAATAAAAACAGCAAATTTGTTAAAACTCCAACCAAACGTTTGGGATTACAACCACTGTCTGCAACTAGTGTAAAGGGGAAAGTTTCACTCTAAAAAGCAAGAGAATTTACTGGGAAAGCATCCTTTGTGAAGTTATGAGTTCCAATAAAGAAAGTTTAAAGCAGAGGGAGCTGGGAAGCATTTTTAAGCAATAAAAACAACAAATGTGTGTAGAACTCCACCAAAGCTTGGGATTCAAACCACTTCCTGTAAATAGTATAAAGGGGAGAGTTTTAATCTAAAAAGCAAGAGAATTTACTGGGAAAGCATCCTTGTGAAGTATGAGTAACAATAAAAAAAGTGTACAGCAGAGGGAGCTGGGGAGCATTTTTAAGTAATAAAAACAGCAAATGTGTGTAATACTCTAACCAAAGCTTTGGGATTCAAACCACTGCTTGTAACGAGTATAAAGGGGAGAGTATGACTCTAAAAAGCAAGAGAATTTACTGGGAAAGCATCCTTGTGAAGTTATGAGTTCCAATAAAGAAAGTTTAAAGCAGAGGGAGCTGGGAAGCATTTTTAAGCAATAAAAACAGCAAATGTGTGTAGAACTCCAACCAAAGCTTTGGGATTCAAACCACTGCCTGCAAATAGTATAAAGGGGAGAGTTTTAATCTAAAAAGCAAGAGAATTTACTGGGAAAAGCATCCTTTGTGAAGTTATGAATTACAATAAAAAAAAGTGTCCAGCAGAGGGAGCTGGGAAGCATTTTAAGCAAAAAACAGCAAATGTGTGTAAATCTCCAACAAAGCTTTGGGATTCAAACCACTGCCTGTAACTAGTATAAAGGGAGAGTTCTACTCTAAAAGCAAGAGACCTTACTGGGAAGCATCATTTGTGAATTTATGAGTCAAAACAAAAAAAGTGGACAGCAGGCGCTGGGAAGCATTTTTAAGCGATAAAAACTGCAAATGTGTGTAAAATTCACAAACCACAACCTGTAACTCGTACAAAGGGGAGGCTTTTACTCTAAAAAGCAAGAGAATTAACTGGGAAAAGTATCCTTTGTGAAGTTATGGGTTAAAATACAAAAACTGTACAGCAGGCGCTGGGAAGCATTTTTAAGCGATAAAAACTGCAAATATGTGTAAAACTCCAACCAAAGCTTTGGGATTCAAACCACTGCCTGTAACTAGTATAAAGGGGAGAGTTCTCCTCGAAAAAGCAAGAGAATTTACTGGGAAAGCATCCTTTGTGAAGTTATGAGTCAAAATAAAAAAAAGTGTACAGCAGGTTCTGAGGAGCATTTTTAAAGAGATAAAAACTGCAAATGTGTGTAAAACTCCAACCAAAGCTTTGGGATTAAATCCACTGTCTGTAACTAGTAAAAGGGGAGAGTTTTACGATAAAAAGCAAGACAATTAATGGGAAAGCATCCTTTGTGAAGTTATGGGTTAAAATAAAAAAGTGGACAGCAGAGGAAGCTGGGAAGCATTTTTAAGCGCTAAACTGCAAATGTGTGTAAAACCCCAACCAAGCTTTGGGATTCAAACCACTGCCTGTAATAGTATAAAGGGGAGAGTTTTAATCTAAAAAGCAAGAGAATTTACTGGGTAAGCATCCTTTG
Organism: Phycodurus eques; assembly: GCF_024500275.1. NCBI lineage: Eukaryota > Metazoa > Chordata > Actinopteri > Syngnathiformes > Syngnathidae > Phycodurus > Phycodurus eques. Next base: position 159,138 of record NW_026904078.1, on the reverse strand, counting down.
TGACGTATGAGTTACAAGAAAAAAAGTGTCCAGCAGAGGGAGCTGGGAAGCATTTTTATGCAAAAAATCAGCAAATGTGTGGAAATCTCCAACCCAAAGCTTTGGGATTCAAACCACTGCCTGTAACTGGTATGAATGGGAGAGTTCTACTCTAAAAAAAGAGACTTTACTGGGAAAGCATCCTTGTTAAGTTATGAGTCAAAATAAAATAATGTGTAAAGCAGGCGCTGGGAAGCATTTTTAAGCAATAAAAACAGCAAATTTGTTAAAACTCCAACCAAAGGTTTGGGATTACAACCACTGTCTGTAACTAGTGTAAAGGGGAAAGTTTCACTCTAAAAGCAAGAGAATTAACTGGGAAAGTATCCTTTGTGAAGTATGGTTAAAATAAAAAAGTGTACAGCAGAGGAAGCTGGGAAGCATTTTTAAGCGATAAAACTGCAATGTGTGTAAAACTCCAACTCAAGCTTTGGGATTCAAACCACTGCCTTTAACTGGTATAATGGAGAGTTCTACTCTAAAAAGCAAGAGAATTTACTGGGAAAGCATCCTTTGTTAAGTTATGAGTCAAAATAAATAATGTATAAAGCAGGCGCTGGGAAGCATTTTTAAGCAATAAAAACAGCAATTTGTTAAACTCCAACCAAGGTTTGGGATTACAACCACTGTCTGTAACTAGTGTAAAGGGGAAGTTTCACTCTAAAAGCAAGAGAATTAACTGGAAAGTATCCTTTGTGAAGTTATGGGTTAAAATAAAAAAAGTGTACAGCAGAGGAAGCTGGGAAAGCATTTTTTAAGCGATAAAAACTGCAAATGTGTGTAAAACTCCAACTAAGCTTTGGGATTCAAACCACTGCCTGTGAAAACTGGTATAAATGGGAGAGTTCTACTCTAAAAACAAGAGGACTTTACTGGAAAGCATCCTTTGTTAAGTTATGAGTCAAAATAAATAATGTGTAAAGCAGGCGCTGGGAAGCATTTTTAAGCAATAAAAACAGCAAATTTGTTAAAACTCCAACCAAAGGTTTGGATTACAACCACTCTCTGTAACTAGTGTAAAGGGGAAAATTTCACTCTAAAAAGCAAGAGAATTTACTGGGAAAGCATCCTTTGTGAAGTTATGAGTTCCAATAAAAAAGTTTAAAGCAGAGGGAGCTGGGAAGCATTTTTAAGCAATAAAAACAGCAAATGTGTGGAACTCCAACCAAAGCTTTGGGATTCAAACCACTGCCTGTAAATAGTATAAAGGGGAGAGTTTTAATCTAAAAAGCAAGAGAATTACTGGGAAAGCATCCTTTGTGAATTTATGAGTCAAAACAAAAAAGTGGACAGCAGGCGCTGGGAAGCATTTTTAAGCAATAAATACTGCAAATATGTGTAAAACTCCAACCAAAGCTTTGGGATTCAAACCACTGCCTGTAACTAGTATAAAGGGGAGAGTTCTCCTCGAAAAAGCAAGAGAATTTACTGGGAAAGCATCCTTTGTGAAGTTATGAGTCAAATAAAAAAGTGTACAGCAGGTTCTGGGGAGCATTTTTAAGAGATAAAAATGCAAATGTGTGTAAAACTCCAACCAAAGCTTTGGGATTAAATCCACTGCCTGTAACTAGTATAAAGGGAGAGTTTTATGATAAAAAGCAAGACATTTAATGGGAAAGCATCCTTTGTGAAGTTATGAGTCAAAATAAAAAAAGTGTACAGCAGGCGCTGGGAAGCATTTTTAAGCGAATAAAAACTGCAAATGTGTGTAAAACTCACAAACCACAACCTGTAACTAGTACAAAGGGGAGGGTTTTTACTCTAAAAGCAAGAGAATTAACTGGGAAAGTATCCTTTGTGAAGTTATGGGTTAAAATAAAAAAAGTGTACAGCAGAGGAAGCTGGGAAGCATTTTTAAGCGATAAAACTGCAAATGTGTGTAAAACTCCAACCAAAGCTTGGGATTCAAACCACTGCCTGTAACTAGTAGAAATGGGAGAGTTATACTCTAAAAGCAAGATAATTTACTGGGAAAGCATCCTTTGTGAAGTTATGAGTAAAACAAAAAAAGTGTACAGCAGGCGCTGGGAAGCATTTTTAAGCGATAAAAACTGCAAATGTGTGTAAAACTCCAACTAAGGCTTTGGGATTCAAACCACTGCCTGTAACTGGTATAAATGGGAGAGTTCTACTCTAAAAACAAGAGACTTTACTGGGAAAGCATCTTTTGTTAAGTTATGAGTCAAAATAAATAATGTGTAAAGCAGGCGCTGGGAAGCATTTTTAAGCAATAAAAACAGCAAATTTGTTAAAACTCCAACCAAAGGTTTGGGATTACAACCACTGTCTGTAACTAGTGTAAAGGGGAAAGTTTCACTCTAAAAAGCAGGGAGAATTTACTGGGAAAGCATCCTTTGTGAAGTTATGAGTTCCAATAAAAAAGTTTAAAGCAGAGGGAGCTGGGAAGCATTTTTAAGCGACAGAAACTGCAAATGTGTGTAAAACTCACAAACCACAACCTGTAACTAGTACAAAGGGGAGAGTTTTACTCTAAAAAGCAAGAGAATTAACTGGGAAAGCATCCTTTGGCAGTTATGAGTCACAATAAAAAAGTGTACAGCAGAGGGAGCTGGGAAGCATTTTTTAAGCGACAGAAACTGCAAATGTGTGTAAAACTCAAACCAAAGCTTTGGGATTCAAACCACTGCCTGTAATTAGTATAAAGGGGAGAATTCTCCCTCGAAAAAGCAAGAGAATTTACTGGGAAAGCATCCTTTGTGAAGTAATAAGTCAAAATAAAAAAAGTGTACAGTAGGTTCTGGGGAGCATTTTTAAGAGATAAAAACTGCAAATGTGTGTAAAACTCCAACCAAAGCTTTGTGATTAAATCCATTGTCTGTAACTAGTATAAAGGGGAGAGTTTTACGATAAAAGCACGCCAATTTAATTGGAAAGCATCCTTTGTGAAGTTATGAGTCAAATAAAAAAGTGTACAGCAGGCGCTGGGAAGCATTTTTAAGCGATAAAACTGCAAATGTGTGTAAAACTCACAAACCACAACCTGTAACTAGTACAAAGGGGAGAGTTTTACTCTAAAACAAGAGAATTCACTGGGAAAGTCTCCTTTGTGATTTCATGGGTTAAATAAAAAAGTGTACAGCAGAGGAAGCTGGGAAGCATTTTTAAGCGATAAAAACTGCAAATGTGTGTAAAACTCCAACCAAAGCTTTGGGACTCAAACCACTGCCTGTAACTAGTATAAAGGGGAGAGTTCTACTCTCAAAAGCAAGAGAATTTACTGGGGAAGCATCCTTTGTGAAGTTATGAGTCAAAATAAAAAAGTGTACAGCAGGCGCTGGGAAGCATTTTTAAGCAATAAAAACTGCAAATGTGTTTAAAACTCCAACCAAAGCTTTGGGATTCAAACCACTGCCTGTAAACTAGTTTAAAGGGGAGAGTTGAACTCGAAAATGCAAGAGAATTTACTTGGAAAGCGTCCTTTGTGAAGTTATGAGTGAAAATAAAAAAGTGTACAGCAGGCGCTGGGAAGCATTTTAAGCAATAAAAAGAGCAAATGTGTGTAAAACTCCAACCATAGCTTTGGGATTCAATAAACTACCTGTAAGTAGTATAAAGGGGAGAGTTCTACTCTAAAAAGTGAGAGAATTTCCTGAGAAAGCATCCTTTGTGAAGTTATGATCAAAATAAAAAAAAGTGTACAGCATAGGGAGCTGGGAAGCATTTTTAAGCAATAAAAACTGCAAATATGTGTAAAACTCCAACCAAAGCTTTGGGATTCAAACCACTGCCTGTAACTAGTATAAATGGGAGAGTTTTAGTCGAAAAAGCAAAATAATTTACTGGGAAAGCATCCTTTGTGAAGTTCTGAGTCAAAATGTAAAAAGTGTACAGCAGGTTCTGGGGAGCATTTTTAAGATATAAAAACTGCAAATGTGTGTAAAACTCCAACCAAAGCTTTGGGATTAAATCCACTGTCTGTAACTAGTATAAAGGGGAGAGTTTTACGATAAAAAGCAAGGCAATTTAATGGGAAAGCATCCTTTGTGAAGTTATAAGTCAAAATAAAAAAAGTGTACAGCAGGCGCTGGGAAGCATTTTTAAGCGATAAAAACTGCAAATGTGTGTAAAACTCACAAACCACAACCTGTAACTAGTACAAAGGGGAGAGTTTTATTCTAAAACGCAAGAGAATTAACTGGGAAAGTATCCTTTGTGAAGGTATGGGTTAAAATAAAAAAAGTGTACAGCAGAGGAAGCTGGGAAAAATTTTTAAGCGATAAAAACTGCAAATGTGTGTAAAACTCCAACCAAAGCTTTGGGATTCAAACCACTGCCTGTAACGAGAATAAATGGGAGAGTTATACTCTAAAAAGCAAGAGAATTTACTGGGAAAGCATCCTTTGTGAAGTTTTTAGTAAAAATAAAAAAAGTGTACAGCAGGCGCTGGGAAGCATTTTTAAGCGATAAAAACTGCAAATGTGTGTAAACTCCAACCAAAGCTTTGGGATTCAAACCACTGCCTGTAATTAGGATAACGGGGAGAGTTTTACTATCAAAAGCCAGAGACTTTACTGGGAAAGCATCCTTTGTGAAGTTATGAGTCAAAACAAAAAAAGTGTACAGCGGGCGCTGGGAAGCATTTTTAAGCGATAAAAACTGCAAATATGTGTAAAACTCCAACCAAAGCTTTGGGATTCAAACCACTGCCTGTAACTAGTATAAATGGGAGAGTTTTACTCGAAAAAGCAAAAGAATTTACTGGGAAAGCATCCTTTGTGAAGTTCTGAGTCAAAATGTGAAAAGTGTACAGCAGAGGGAGCTGGGAAGAATTTTTAAGCAATAAAAACTGCAAATGTGTGTAAAACTCACAAACCACTGCCTGTAACTCGTATAAAGGGGAGAGTTTTACTCTCAAAAGCAAGAGACTTAACTGGGAAAGCATCCTTTGTGAAGTTCTGAGTCAAAATGAAAAAGTGTACAGCAGAGGGAGCTGGGAAGCATTTTTAAGCAATAAAAACTGCAAATGTGTGTAAAACTCACAAACCACAACCTGTAACTTGTATAAAGGGGAGAGTTTTACTCTAAAAAGCAAGAGAATTTACTGGGAAAGCATCCTTTGTGAAGTTCTGAGTCAACATGTAAAAAGTGTACAGCAGGCGCTGGGAAGCATTTTTAAGCAATAAAAACAGCAAATGTGTGTAAAACTCCAACCAAAGCTTTGGGATTCAAACCACTGCCTGTAACTAGTATAACGGGGAGAGTTATACTCCAAAAAACAAGAGACTTTACTGGGAAAGCATCCTTTGGGAAGTTATGAGTTACAATAAAAAAAGTGTACAGCAAAGGGAGCTGGGAAGCATTTTTAAGCAATAAAAACAGCAAATGCGTGTAAAACTCCAAGATAAGCTTTGGGATTCAAACCACTGGCTGAAACTAGTATAAAGGGGAGAGTTCTATTCCAAAAAAACAAGAGACTTTACTGGGAAAGCATCCTTTGTGAAGTTATGAGTCAAAATAAAAAAAAGTGTACAGCAGGCGCTGGGAAGCATTTTTAAGCAATAAAAACAGCAAATGTGTGTAAAACTCCAACCAAAGCTTTGGGATTCAAACCATTGCCTGTAACTAGTATGAAGGGGAGAGTTATACTCTAAAAAGCAAGAGACTTAACTGGGAAAGCATCCTTTGTGAAGCTATGAGTCAAAATAAAAAAAGTGTACAGCAGGAGCTGGGAAGCATTTTTAAGCAATAAAAACAGCAAATGTGTGTAAAACTCCAACCAAAGCTTTGGGATCCAAACCACTGCCTGTAACTAGTATAAAGGGCAGAGTTTTACTCTAAAAAGCAAGATAATTTACTGGGAAAGCATCCTTTGTGAAGTGATGAGTTACAATAAAATAAGTGTACAGCAGAGGGAGCTGGGAAGCATTTTGAAGCAATAAAACTGCAAATGTGTGTCAAACTCCAACCAAAGTTTTGGGATTCAAACCACTGCCTGTAACTCGTATGAAGGGGAGAGTTCTCCTCTAAAACGCAAGAGACTTTACTGGGAAAGCATCCTTTTTGAAGTGATGAGTGAAAATAAAAAAGTGGACAGCAGAGGGAGCTGGGAAGCATTTCTAAGCAATAAAAACAGGAAATGTGTGTAAAACTCCAACCAAAGCTATAATAAAAACTGCAAATGTGTGTCAAACTCCAACCAAAGCGTTGGGATTCAAACCACTGCCTGTAACTAGTATGACGGGGAGAGTTCGACTCTAAAAAGCAAGAGACTTTACTGGGAAAGCATCCTTTGTGAAGTTATGAGTGAAAATAAAAAAAGTGAACAGTAGAGGGAGCTGGGAATCATTTTTAAGCAATAAAACTGCAAATGTGTGTAAAACTCCAACCAAAGCTTTGGGATTCAAACCATTGCCTGTAACTAGTATGAAGGGGAGAGTTATACTCTAAAAAGCAAGAGATTAACTGGGAAAGCATCCTTTGTGAAGTGATGAGTTACAATAAAATAAGTGTACAGCAGAGGGAGCTGGGAAGCATTTTTAAGCAATAAAAACAGCAAATGTGTGTACAACTCCAACCAAAGCTTTGGGATTCAAACCACTGCCTGTAAATAGTATAAAGGGGAGAGTTTTAATCTAAAAAGCAAGAGAATTTACTGGGAAAGCATCCTTTGTGATGTTATGAGTTACAATAAAAAAAAGTGTCCAGCAGAGGGAGCTGGGAAGCATTTTTAAGCAAAAAAATGCAAATGTGTGTAAATCTCCAACCAAAGCTTTGGGATTCAAACCACTGCCTGTAACTGGTATGAAGGGGAGAGTTCTACTCTAAAAAGCAAGAGACTTTACTGGGAAAGCATCCTTTGTTAAGTTATGAGTCAAAATAAAAAATGTGTACAGCAGGCCCTGGGAAGCATTTTTAAGCAATAAAAACAGCAAACGTGTGTAAAACTCCAACCAAAGCTTTGGGATTCAAACCACTGCCTGTAACTAGTTTAAAGGGGAGAGTTGAACTCGAAAATGCAAGAGAATTTACTTGGAAAGCGTCCTTTGTGAAGTTATGAGTGAAAATAAAAAAAGTGTACAGCAGGCGCTGGGAAGCATTTTTAAGCAATAAAAAGAGCAAATGTGTGTAAAACTCCAACCATAGCTTTGGGATTCAATAAACTACCTGTAAGTAGTATAAAGGGGAGAGTTCTACTCTAAAAAGTGAGAGAATTTCCTGAGAAAGCATCCTTTGTGAAGTTATGATCAAAATAAAAAAAAGTGTACAGCATAGGGAGCTGGGAAGCATTTTTAAGCAATAAAAACTGCAAATATGTGTAAAACTCCAACCAAAGCTTTGGGATTCAAACCACTGCCTGTAACTAGTATAAATGGGAGAGTTTTAGTCGAAAAAGCAAAATAATTTACTGGGAAAGCATCCTTTGTGAAGTTCTGAGTCAAAATGTAAAAAGTGTACAGCAGGTTCTGGGGAGCATTTTTAAGATATAAAAACTGCAAATGTGTGTAAAACTCCAACCAAAGCTTTGGGATTAAATCCACTGTCTGTAACTAGTATAAAGGGGAGAGTTTTACGATAAAAAGCAAGGCAATTTAATGGGAAAGCATCCTTTGTGAAGTTATAAGTCAAAATAAAAAAAGTGTACAGCAGGCGCTGGGAAGCATTTTTAAGCGATAAAAACTGCAAATGTGTGTAAAACTCACAAACCACAACCTGTAACTAGTACAAAGGGGAGAGTTTTATTCTAAAACGCAAGAGAATTAACTGGGAAAGTATCCTTTGTGAAGGTATGGGTTAAAATAAAAAAAGTGTACAGCAGAGGAAGCTGGGAAAAATTTTTAAGCGATAAAAACTGCAAATGTGTGTAAAACTCCAACCAAAGCTTTGGGATTCAAACCACTGCCTGTAACGAGAATAAATGGGAGAGTTATACTCTAAAAAGCAAGAGAATTTACTGGGAAAGCATCCTTTGTGAAGTTTTTAGTAAAAATAAAAAAAGTGTACAGCAGGCGCTGGGAAGCATTTTTAAGCGATAAAAACTGCAAATGTGTGTAAAACTCCAACCAAAGCTTTGGGATTCAAACCACTGCCTGTAATTAGGATAACGGGGAGAGTTTTACTATCAAAAGCCAGAGACTTTACTGGGAAAGCATCCTTTGTGAAGTTATGAGTCAAAACAAAAAAAGTGTACAGCGGGCGCTGGGAAGCATTTTAAGCGATAAAAACTGCAAATATGTGTAAAACTCCAACCAAAGCTTTGGGATTCAAACCACTGCCTGTAACTAGTATAAATGGGAGAGTTTTACTCGAAAAAGCAAAAGAATTTACTGGGAAAGCATCCTTTGTGAAGTTCTGAGTCAAAATGTGAAAAGTGTACAGCAGAGGGAGCTGGGAAGAATTTTTAAGCAATAAAAACTGCAAATGTGTGTAAAACTCACAAACCACTGCCTGTAACTCGTATAAAGGGGAGAGTTTTACTCTCAAAAGTAAGAGACTTAACTGGGAAAGCATCCTTTGTGAAGTTCTGAGTCAAAATGAAAAAGTGTACAGCAGAGGGAGCTTGGAAGCATTTTTAAGCAATAAAAACTGCAAATGTGTGTAAAACTCACAAACCACAACCTGTAACTTGTATAAAGGGGAGAGTTTTACTCTAAAAAGCAAGAGAATTTACTGGGAAAGCATCCTTTGTGAAGTTCTGAGTCAACATGTAAAAAGTGTACAGCAGGCGCTGGGAAGCATTTTTAAGCAATAAAAACAGCAAATGTGTGTAAAACTCCAACCAAAGCTTTGGGATTCAAACCACTGCCTGTAACTAGTATAACGGGGAGAGTTATACTCCAAAAAACAAGAGACTTTACTGGGAAAGCATCCTTTGGGAAGTTATGAGTTACAATAAAAAAGTGTACAGCAAAGGGAGCTGGGAAGCATTTTTAAGCAATAAAAACAGCAAATGCGTGTAAAACTCCAAGATAAGCTTTGGGATTCAAACCACTGGCTGAAACTAGTATAAAGGGGAGAGTTCTATTCCAAAAAACAAGAGACTTTACTGGGAAAGCATCCTTTGTGAAGTTATGAGTCAAATAAAAAAAAGTGTACAGCAGGCGCTGGGAAGCATTTTTAAGCAATAAAAACAGCAAATGTGTGTAAAACTCCAACCAAAGCTTTGGGATTCAAACCATTGCCTGTAACTAGTATGAAGGGGAGAGTTATACTCTAAAAAGCAAGAGACTTAACTGGGAAAGCATCCTTTGTGAAGCTATGAGTCAAAATAAAAAAAGTGTACAGCAGGAGCTGGGAAGCATTTTTAAGCAATAAAAACAGCAAATGTGTGTAAAACTCCAACCAAAGCTTTGGGATCCAAACCACTGCCTGTAACTAGTATAAAGGGCAGAGTTTTACTCTAAAAAGCAAGATAATTTACTGGGAAAGCATCCTTTGTGAAGTGATGAGTTACAATAAAATAAGTGTACAGCAGAGGGAGCTGGGAAGCATTTTGAAGCAATAAAAACTGCAAATGTGTGTCAAACTCCAACCAAAGTTTTGGGATTCAAACCACTGCCTGTAACTCGTATGAAGGGGAGAGTTCTCCTCTAAAACGCAAGAGACTTTACTGGGAAAGCATCCTTTTGAAGTGATGAGTGAAAATAAAAAAGTGGACAGCAGAGGGAGCTGGGAAGCATTTCTAAGCAATAAAAACAGGAAATGTGTGTAAAACTCCAACCAAGCTATAATAAAAACTGCAAATGTGTGTCAAACTCCAACCAAAGCGTTGGGATTCAAACCACTGACTGTAACTAGTATGACGGGGAGAGTTCGACTCTAAAAAGCAAGAGACTTTACTGGGAAAGCATCCTTTGTGAAGTTATGAGTGAAAATAAAAAAAGTGAACAGCAGAGGGAGCTGGGAATCATTTTTAAGCAATAAAAACTGCAAATGTGTGTAAAACTCCAACCAAAGCTTTGGGATTCAAACCATTGCCTGTAACTAGTATGAAGGGGAGAGTTATACTCTAAAAAGCAAGAGATTAACTGGGAAAGCATCCTTTGTGAAGTGATGAGTTACAATAAAATAAGTGTACAGCAGAGGGAGCTGGGAAGCATTTTTAAGCAATAAAAACAGCAAATGTGTGTACAACTCCAACCAAAGCTTTGGGATTCAAACCACTGCCTGTAAATAGTATAAAGGGGAGAGTTTTAATCTAAAAAGCAAGAGAATTTACTGGGAAAGCATCCTTTGTGATGTTATGAGTTACAATAAAAAAAAGTGTCCAGCAGAGGGAGCTGGGAAGCATTTTTAAGCAAAAAAATGCAAATGTGTGTAAATCTCCAACCAAAGCTTTGGGGATTCAAACCACTGCCTGTAACTGGTATGAAGGGGAGAGTTCTACTCTAAAAAGCAAGAGACTTTACTGGGAAAGCATCCTTTGTTAAGTTATGAGTCAAAATAAAAAATGTGTACAGCAGGCCCTGGGAAGCATTTTAAGCAATAAAAACAGCAAACGTGTGTAAAACTCCAACCAAAGCTTTGGGATTCAAACCACTGCCTGTAACTAGTTTAAAGGGGAGAGTTGAACTCGAAAATGCAAGAGAATTTACTTGGAAAGCGTCCTTTGTGAAGTTATGAGTGAAAATAAAAAAAGTGTACAGCAGGCGCTGGGAAGCATTTTTAAGCAATAAAAAGAGCAAATGTGTGTAAAACTCCAACCAAAGCTTTGGGATTCAAACCACTGCCTGTAACTAGTATAAATGGGAGAGTTTTACTCGAAAAAGCAAAAGAATTTACTGGGAAAGCATCCTTTGTGAAGTTCTGAGTCAAAATGTGAAAAGTGTACAGCAGAGGGAGCTGGGAAGAATTTTTAAGCAATAAAAACTGCAAATGTGTGTAAAACTCACAAACCACTGCCTGTAACTCGTATAAAGGGGAGAGTTTTACTCTCAAAAGTAAGAGACTTAACTGGGAAAGCATCCTTTGTGAAGTTCTGAGTCAAAATGAAAAAGTGTACAGCAGAGGGAGCTTGGAAGCATTTTTAAGCAATAAAAACTGCAAATGTGTGTAAAACTCACAAACCACAACCTGTAACTTGTATAAAGGGGAGAGTTTTACTCTAAAAAGCAAGAGAATTTACTGGGAAAGCATCCTTTGTGAAGTTCTGAGTCAACATGTAAAAAGTGTACAGCAGGCGCTGGGAAGCATTTTTAAGCAATAAAAACAGCAAATGTGTGTAAAACTCCAACCAAAGCTTTGGGATTCAAACCACTGCCTGTAACTAGTATAACGGGGAGAGTTATACTCCAAAAAACAAGAGACTTTACTGGGAAAGCATCCTTTGGGAAGTTATGAGTTACAATAAAAAAAGTGTACAGCAAAGGGAGCTGGGAAGCATTTTTAAGCAATAAAAACAGCAAATGCGTGTAAAACTCCAAGATAAGCTTTGGGATTCAAACCACTGGCTGAAACTAGTATAAAGGGGAGAGTTCTATTCCAAAAAACAAGAGACTTTACTGGGAAAGCATCCTTTGTGAAGTTATGAGTCAAAATAAAAAAAAGTGTACAGCAGGCGCTGGGAAGCATTTTTAAGCAATAAAAACAGCAAATGTGTGTAAAACTCCAACCAAAGCTTTGGGATTCAAACCATTGCCTGTAACTAGTATGAAGGGGAGAGTTATACTCTAAAAAGCAAGAGACTTAACTGGGAAAGCATCCTTTGTGAAGCTATGAGTCAAAATAAAAAAAGTGTACAGCAGGAGCTGGGAAGCATTTTTAAGCAATAAAAACAGCAAATGTGTGTAAAACTCCAACCAAAGCTTTGGGATCCAAACCACTGCCTGTAACTAGTATAAAGGGCAGAGTTTTACTCTAAAAAGCAAGATAATTTACTGGGAAAGCATCCTTTGTGAAGTGATGAGTTACAATAAAATAAGTGTACAGCAGAGGGAGCTGGGAAGCATTTTGAAGCAATAAAAACTGCAAATGTGTGTCAAACTCCAACCAAAGTTTTGGGATTCAAACCACTGCCTGTAACTCGTATGAAGGGGAGAGTTCTCCTCTAAAACGCAAGAGACTTTACTGGGAAAGCATCCTTTTTGAAGTGATGAGTGAAAATAAAAAAGTGGACAGCAGAGGGAGCTGGGAAGCATTTCTAAGCAATAAAAACAGGAAATGTGTGTAAAACTCCAACCAAAGCTATAATAAAAACTGCAAATGTGTGTCAAACTCCAACCAAAGCGTTGGGATTCAAACCACTGACTGTAACTAGTATGACGGGGAGAGTTCGACTCTAAAAAGCAAGAGACTTTACTGGGAAAGCATCCTTTGTGAAGTTATGAGTGAAAATAAAAAAAGTGAACAGCAGAGGGAGCTGGGAATCATTTTTAAGCAATAAAAACTGCAAATGTGTGTAAAACTCCAACCAAAGCTTTGGGATTCAAACCATTGCCTGTAAACTAGTATGAAGGGGAGAGTTATACTCTAAAAAGCAAGAGATTAACTGGGAAAGCATCCTTTGTGAAGTGATGAGTTACAATAAAATAAGTGTACAGCAGAGGGAGCTGGGAAGCATTTTTAAGCAATAAAAACAGCAAATGTGTGTACAACTCCAACCAAAGCTTTGGGATTCAAACCACTGCCTGTAAATAGTATAAAGGGGAGAGTTTTAATCTAAAAAGCAAGAGAATTTACTGGGAAAGCATCCTTTGTGATGTTATGAGTTACAATAAAAAAAAGTGTCCAGCAGAGGGAGCTGGGAAGCATTTTTAAGCAAAAAAATGCAAATGTGTGTAAATCTCCAACCAAAGCTTTGGGATTCAAACCACTGCCTGTAACTGGTATGAAGGGGAGAGTTCTACTCTAAAAAGCAAGAGACTTTACTGGGAAAGCATCCTTTGTTAAGTTATGAGTCAAAATAAAAAATGTGTACAGCAGGCCCTGGGAAGCATTTTTAAGCAATAAAAACAGCAAACGTGTGTAAAACTCCAACCAAAGCTTTGGGATTCAAAACCACTGCCTGTAACTAGTTTAAAGGGGAGAGTTGAACTCGAAAATGCAAGAGAATTTACTTGGAAAGCGTCCTTTGTGAAGTTATGAGTGAAAATAAAAAAAGTGTACAGCAGGCGCTGGGAAGCATTTTTAAGCAATAAAAAGAGCAAATGTGTGTAAAACTCCAACCATAGCTTTGGGATTCAATAAACTACCTGTAAGTAGTATAAAGGGGAGAGTTCTACTCTAAAAAGTGAGAGAATTTCCTGAGAAAGCATCCTTTGTGAAGTTATGATCAAAATAAAAAAAGTGTACAGCATAGGGAGCTGGGAAGCATTTTTAAGCAATAAAAACTGCAAATATGTGTAAAACTCCAACCAAAGCTTTGGGATTCAAACCACTGCCTGTAACTAGTATAAATGGGAGAGTTTTAGTCGAAAAAGCAAAATAATTTACTGGGAAAGCATCCTTTGTGAAGTTCTGAGTCAAAATGTAAAAAGTGTACAGCAGGTTCTGGGGAGCATTTTTAAGATATAAAAACTGCAAATGTGTGTAAAACTCCAACCAAAGCTTTGGGATTAAATCCACTGTCTGTAACTAGTATAAAGGGGAGAGTTTTACGATAAAAAGCAAGGCAATTTAATGGGAAAGCATCCTTTGTGAAGTTATAAGTCAAAATAAAAAAAGTGTACAGCAGGCGCTGGGAAGCATTTTTAAGCGATAAAAACTGCAAATGTGTGTAAAACTCACAAACCACAACCTGTAACTAGTACAAAGGGGAGAGTTTTTATTCTAAAACGCAAGAGAATTAACTGGGAAAGTATCCTTTGTGAAGGTATGGGTTAAAATAAAAAAAGTGTACAGCAGAGGAAGCTGGGAAAAATTTTTAAGCGATAAAAACTGCAAATGTGTGTAAAACTCCAACCAAAGCTTTGGGATTCAAACCACTGCCTGTAACAAGAATAAATGGGAGAGTTATACTCTAAAAAGCAAGAGAATTTACTGGGAAAGCATCCTTTGTGAAGTTTTTAGTAAAAATAAAAAAAGTGTACAGCAGGCGCTGGGAAGCATTTTTAAGCGATAAAAACTGCAAATGTGTGTAAAACTCCAACAAAGCTTTGGGATTCAAACCACTGCCTGTAATTAGGATAACGGGGAGAGTTTTACTATCAAAAGCCAGAGACTTTACTGGGAAAGCATCCTTTGTGAAGTTATGAGTCAAAACAAAAAAAGTGTACAGCGGGCGCTGGGAAGCATTTTTAAGCGATAAAAACTGCAAATATGTGTAAAACTCCAACCAAAGCTTTGGGATTCAAACCACTGCCTGTAACTAGTATAAATGGGAGAGTTTTACTCGAAAAAGCAAAAGAATTTACTGGGAAAGCATCCTTGTGAAGTTCTGAGTCAAAATGTGAAAAGTGTACAGCAGAGGGAGCTGGGAAGAATTTTTAAGCAATAAAAACTGCAAATGTGTGTAAAACTCACAAACCACTGCCTGTAACTCGTATAAAGGGGAGAGTTTTACTCTCAAAAGCAAGAGACTTAACTGGGAAAGCATCCTTTGTGAAGTTCTGAGTCAAAATGAAAAAGTGTACAGCAGAGGGAGCTGGGAAGCATTTTTAAGCAATAAAAACTGCAAATGTGTGTAAAACTCACAAACCACAACCTGTAACTTGTATAAAGGGGAGAGTTTTACTCTAAAAAGCAAGAGAATTTACTGGGAAAGGGTTCCTTTGTGAAGTTCTGAGTCAACATGTAAAAAGTGTACAGCAGGCGCTGGGAAGCATTTTTAAGCAATAAAAACAGCAAATGTGTGTAAAACTCCAACCAAAGCTTTGGGATTCAAACCACTGCCTGTAACTAGTATAACGGGGAGAGTTATACTCCAAAAAACAAGAGACTTTACTGGGAAAGAATCCTTTGTGAAGTTATGAGTGACAATAAAAAAGTGTACAGCAAAGGGAGCTGGGAAGCATTTTTAAGCAATAAAAACAGCAAATGCGTGTAAAACTCCAAGATAAGCTTTGGGATTCAAACCACTGGCTGAAACTAGTATAAAGGGGAGAGTTCTATTCCAAAAAACAAGAGACTTTACTGGGAAAGCATCCTTTGTGAAGTTATGAGTCAAAATAAAAAAAGTGTACAGCAGGCGCTGGGAAGCATTTTTAAGCAATAAAAACAGCAAATGTGTGTAAAACTCCAACCAAAGCTTTGGGATTCAAACCATTGCCTGTAACTAGTATGAAGGGGAGAGTTATACTCTAAAAAGCAAGAGACTTAACTGGGAAAGCATCCTTTGTGAAGCTATGAGTCAAAATAAAAAAAGTGTACAGCAGGAGCTGGGAAGCATTTTTAAGCAATAAAAACAGCAAATGTGTGTAAAACTCCAACCAAAAGCTTTGGGATCCAAACCACTGCCTGTAACTAGTATAAAGGGCAGAGTTTTACTCTAAAAAGCAAGATAATTTACTGGGAAAGCATCCTTTGTGAAGTGATGAGTTACAATAAATAAGTGTACAGCAGAGGGAGCTGGGAAGCATTTGAAGCAATAAAAACTGCAAATGTGTGTCAAACTCCAACCAAAGTTTTGGGATTCAAACCACTGCCTGTAACTCGTATGAAGGGAGAGTTCTCCTCTAAAACGCAAGAGACTTTACTGGGAAAGCATCCTTTTTGAAGTGATGAGTGAAAATAAAAAAGTGGACAGCAGAGGGAGCTGGGAAGCATTTCTAAGCAATAAAAACAGGAAATGTGTGTAAAACTCCAACCAAAGCTATAATAAAAACTGCAAATGTGTGTCAAACTCCAACCAAAGCGTTGGGATTCAAACCACTGCCTGTAACTAGTATGACGGGGAGAGTTCGACTCTAAAAAGCAAGAGACTTTACTGGGAAAGCATCCTTTGTGAAGTTATGAGTGAAAATAAAAAAAGTGAACAGCAGAGGGAGCTGGGAATCATTTTTAAGCAATAAAAACTGCAAATGTGTGTAAAACTCCAACCAAAGCTTTGGGATTCAAACCATGCCTGTAACTAGTATGAAGGGGAGAGTTATACTCTAAAAAGCAAGAGATTAACTGGGAAAGCATCCTTTGTGAAGTGATGAGTTACAATAAAATAAGTGTACAGCAGAGGGAGCTGGGAAGCATTTTTAAGCAATAAAAACAGCAATGTGTGTACAACTCCAACCAAAGCTTTGGGATTCAAAACCACTGCCTGTAAATAGTATAAAGGGGAGAGTTTTAATCTAAAAAGCAAGAGAATTTACTGGGAAAGCATCCTTTGTGATGTTATGAGTTACAATAAAAAAAAGTGTCCAGCAGAGGGAGCTGGGAAGCATTTTTAAGCAAAAAAATGCAAATGTGTGTAAATCTCCAACCAAAGCTTTGGATTCAAACCACTGCCTGTAACTGGTATGAAGGGGAGAGTTCTACTCTAAAAAGCAAGAGACTTTACTGGGAAAGCATCCTTTGTTAAGTTATGAGTCAAAATAAAAAATGTGTACAGCAGGCGCTGGGAAGCATTTTAAGCAATAAAAACAGCAAACGTGTGTAAAACTCCAACCAAAGCTTTGGGATTCAAACCACTGCCTGTAACTAGTTTAAAGGGGAGAGTTGAACTCGAAAATGCAAGAGAATTTACTTGGAAAGCGTCCTTTGTGAAGTTATGAGTGAAAATAAAAAAAGTGTACAGCAGGCGCTGGGAAGCATTTTTAAGCAATAAAAAGAGCAAATGTGTGTAAAACTCCAACCATAGCTTTGGGATTCAATAAACTACCTGTAAGTAGTATAAAGGGGAGAGTTCTACTCTAAAAAGTGAGAGAATTTCCTGAGAAAGCATCCTTTGTGAAGTTCTGATCAAAATAAAAAAAGTGTACAGCATAGGGAGCTGGGAAGCATTTTTAAGCAATAAAAACTGCAAATATGTGTAAAACTCCAACCAAAGCTTTGGGATTCAAACCACTGCCTGTAACTAGTATAAATGGGAGAGTTTTAGTCGAAAAGCAAAATAATTTACTGGGAAAGCATCCTTTGTGAAGTTCTGAGTCAAAATGTAAAAAGTGTACAGCAGGTTCTGGGGAGCATTTTTAAGATATAAAAACTGCAAATGTGTGTAAAACTCCAACCAAAGCTTTGGGATTAAATCCACTGTCTGTAACTAGTATAAAGGGGAGAGTTTTACGATAAAAAGCAAGGCAATTTAATGGGAAAGCATCCTTTGTGAAGTTATAAGTCAAAATAAAAAAAGTGTACAGCAGGCGCTGGGAAGCATTTTTAAGCGATAAAAACTGCAAATGTGTGTAAAACTCACAAACCACAACCTGTAACTAGTACAAAGGGGAGAGTTTTATTCTAAAACGCAAGAGAATTAACTGGGAAAGTATCCTTTGTGAAGGTATGGGTTAAAATAAAAAAGTGTACAGCAGAGGAAGCTGGGAAAAATTTTTAAGCGATAAAAACTGCAAATGTGTGTAAAACTCCAACCAAAGCTTTGGGATTCAAACCACTGCCTGTAACAAGAATAAATGGGAGAGTTATACTCTAAAAAGCAAGAGAATTTACTGGGAAAGCATCCTTTGTGAAGTTTTTAGTAAAAATAAAAAAAGTGTACAGCAGGCGCTGGGAAGCATTTTTAAGCGATAAAAACTGCAAATGTGTGTAAAACTCCAACCAAAGCTTGGGATTCAAACCACTGCCTGTAATTAGGATAACGGGGAGAGTTTTACTATCAAAAGCCAGAGACTTTACTGGGAAAGCATCCTTTGTGAAGTTATGAGTCAAAACAAAAAAAGTGTACAGCGGGCGCTGGGAAGCATTTTTAAGCGATAAAAACTGCAAATATGTGTAAAACTCCAACCAAAGCTTTGGGATTCAAACCACTGCCTGTAACTAGTATAAATGGGAGAGTTTTACTCGAAAAAGCAAAAGAATTACTGGGAAAGCATCCTTTGTGAAGTTCTGAGTCAAAATGTGAAAAGTGTACAGCAGAGGGGAGCTGGGAAGAATTTTTAAGCAATAAAAACTGCAAAATGTGTGTAAAACTCACAAACCACTGCCTGTAACTCGTATAAAGGGGAGAGTTTTACTCTCAAAAGCAAGAGACTTAACTGGGAAAGCATCCTTTGTGAAGTTCTGAGTCAAAATGAAAAAGTGTACAGCAGAGGGAGCTGGGAAGCATTTTTAAGCAATAAAAACTGCAAATGTGTGTAAAACTCACAAACCACAACCTGTAACTTGTATAAAGGGGAGAGTTTTACTCTAAAAAGCAAGAGAATTTACTGGGAAAGCATCCTTTGTGAAGTTCTGAGTCAACATGTAAAAAGTGTACAGCAGGCGCTGGGAAGCATTTTTAAGCAATAAAAACAGCAAATGTGTGTAAAACTCCAACCAAAGCTTTGGGATTCAAACCACTGCCTGTAACTAGTATAACGGGGAGAGTATACTCCAAAAACAAGAGACTTTACTGGGAAAGCATCCTTTGGGAAGTTATGAGTTACAATAAAAAAGTGTACAGCAAAGGGAGCTGGGAAGCATTTTTAAGCAATAAAAACAGCAAATGCGTGTAAAACTCCAAGATAAGCTTTGGGATTCAAACCACTGCCTCGAACTCCTATAAAGGGGAGAGTTTTACTCTAAAAAGCAAGAGAATTTACTTGGAAAGCATCCTTTGTGAAGTTATGAGTCAAAATAAAAAGTGTACAGCAGGCGCTGGGAAGCATTTTTAAGCAATAAAAACAGCAAATGTGTGTAAAACTCCAACAAAAGCTTTGGGATTCAAACCACTGCTTGTAAATAGTATAAAGGGAGTGTTCTACGATAAAAAGCAAGATAATTTACTGGGAAAGCATCCTTTGTGAAGTTGTGAGTGAAAATTTAAAAAAGTGTACAGCAGGCGCTGGGAAGCATTTTTAAGCAATAAAAACAGCAAATGTGTGTAAAACTCCAACCAAAGCTTTGGGATTAAAACCACTGCCTGTAACTAGTATAAAGGGGAGAGTTCGACTCTAAAAAGCAAGAGACTTCACTGGGAAGCATCCTTGTGAAGTTATGAGTTACAAGAAAAAAAGTATAGAGCAGAGGGAGCTGGGAAGCATTTTTAAGAAATATAAACTGTAAATGTGTGTAAAACTCCAACCAAAGCTTTGGGATTCAAACCACTGCCTGTAACTAGTATAAAGGGGAGAGTTCTACTCTGAAAAGCAAGAGACTATACTGTGAAAGTATCCTTGTGAAGTTATGAATCATAATAAAAAAAGTTTACAGCAAGCGGTGGGAAGCATTTTTAAGCGATAAAAACTGCAAATGTGTGTAAAACTCCAACCAAAGCTTTGGGATTCAAACCACTGCCTGTAACAAGTATAAAGGGGAGAGTTCTACTCTAAAATGCAAGAGAATTTACTTGGAAAGCATCCTTGTGAAGGTATGAATCAAAATAAAAAAAAGTGTACAGCAGGCACTGGGAAGCATTTTGAAGCAATAAAAACTGTAAATATTTGTAAAACTCCAACCAAAGCTTTGGGATTCAAACCACTGCCTGTAACTAGTATAAATGGGAGAGTTCTACTCTAAAAAGCAAGAGAATTTACTGGGCAAGCATCATTTGTGAAGTTGTGAGTCAAAATTAAAAAAAGTGTACAGCAGAGGGAGCTGGGAAGCATTTTTAAGCAATATAAACTGCAAATGTGTGTAAAACTCCAACCAAAGCTTTGGGATTCAAACCACTGCCTGTAACTAGTATAAAGGGGACAGTTCTACTCTAAAAAGCAAGAGACTTTACTGAGAAAGCATCCTTTGTGAAGTTATGAGTTACAAAAAAAAAGAGTACAGCAGAGGCAGCTGGGAAGCATTTTTTAAGCAATAAAAACTGCAAATGTTTGTAAAACTCCAACCAAAGCTTTGGGATTCAAACCACTGCCTGTAACTAGTATAAAGGGGGAGTGTTCTACGATAAAAAGCAAGAGAATTTACTGGGAAAGCATCCTTTGTGAAGTTGTGAGTGAAAATTAACATAGTGTACAGCAGGCGCTGGGAAGCATTTTTAAGCAATAAAACAGCAAATGTGTGTAAAACTCCAACCAAAGCTTTGGGATTCAAACCACTGTCTGGAACTAGTCTAAAGGGGAGAGTTCTACTCTAAAAAGCAAGAGACTTTACTGGGAAAGCATCCTTTGTGAAGGTATGAGTTACAACCAAAGAAGTATACAGCAGAGGGAGCTGGGAAGCATTTTAAGCAATAAAAACAGCAAATGTGTGTAAAATTCCAACCAAAGCTTTGGGATTCATACCACTGCCTGTAACTAGTATAAAGGGGAGAGTTTACTCTAAAATGCAAGATAATTTACTTGGAAAGCATCCTTTGTGAAGTTATGAGTCAAAATAAAAAAAGTGTACAGCAGGGGCTGGGAAGCCTTTTTAAGCAATAAAAACAGCAAATGTGTGTAAAACTCCAACCAAAGCTTTGGGATTCAAACCACTGCCTGTAACTAGTATAAAGGGGAGAGTTTACCCTAAATTGCAAGATAATTACTTGGAAAGCATACTTTGTGAAGTTATGAGTCAAAATAAAAAAAGTGTACAGCAGGCGCTGGGAAGCATTTTTAAGCAATTAAAACTGCAAATGTGTGTAAAACTCCAACCAAAGCTTTGGGATTCAAACCACTGCCTGTAACTTGTATAAAGGGGAGAGTTTTCCTCTAAAATGCAAGAGAATTTACTTGGAAAGCATCCTTTGTAAAGTTATGAGTCAAAATAAAAAATTTGTACAGCAGGTGCCTGGAAGCATTTTTAAGCAATAAAAACAGCAAATGTGTGTAAAACTCCAACCAAAGCTTTGGATTCAAACCACTGCCTGTAACTAGTATAAAGGGGAGAGTTTTACTCTAAAATGCAAGAGAATTTACTTGGAAAGCATACTTTGTGAAGTTATGAGTTACAATAAAAAAAAGTGTACAGCAGAGGGAGCTGGGAAGTATTTTTAAGCAATAAAAACAGCAAATGTGTGTAAAACTCCAACCAAAGCTTTGGGATTCAAACCACTGCCTGTAACTAGTACAAAGGGGAGAGTTTACTCTAAAACGCAAGATAATTTACTTGGAAAGCCTCCTTTGTGAAGTTATGAGTCAAAATAAAAAAAGTTAACAGCAGGGGCTGGGAAGTATTTTTCAGCAATAAAAACAGCAAATGTGTGTAAAACTCCAAACAAAGCTTTGGGATTCAAACCACTGCCTGGAACTAGTCTAAAGGGGAGAGTTCTACTCTAAAAAAGCAAGAGACTTTACTGGGAAAGCATCCTTTGTGAAGTATGAGTTACAAAAAAATAAGTGTACAGCAGAGGCAGCTGGGAAGCATTTTTAAGCAATAAAACTGCAATGTTTGTAAAACTCCAACCAAAGCTTTGGGATTCAAACCACTGCCTGTAACGAGTATAAAAGGGAAAGTTTTACTCTAAAAAGCAAGAGAATTTACGGGGAAAGCATCCTTTGTGAAGTTATGAGTTACAATAAAAACGTGTACAGCAGAGGGAGCTGGGAAGCGTTTTTAAGCAATAAAAACTGCAAATGTTTGGAAAAACTCAAACGAAATCTTTGGGATTCAAACCACTGCCTGTAACTAGTATAAAGGGGAGAGTTTTACTCTAAAAATCAAAAGACTTTACTGGGAAAGCATCCTTTGTGAAGTTATGAATGAAAATAAAAAAAGTGTTCAGGAGGTTCTGGGAAGCATTTTTAAGCGATGAAAACTGCAAATGTGTGTAAAACTCCAACCAAAGCTTTGGGACTCAAACCACTGCCTGTAACTAGTATAAGGGGAGAGTTCTACTCTCAAAAGCAAGAGAATTTACTGGGGAAGCATCCTTTGTGAAGTTATGAGTCAAAATAAAAAAAGTGTACAGCAGGCGCTGGGAAGCATTTTCAAGCAATAAAACTGCAAATGTTTGTAAAACTCCAAACAAAGCTTTGGGATTCAAACCACTGCCTGTAACTTGTATAAAGGGGAGAGTTTTCCTCTAAAATGCAAGAGAATTTACTTGGAAAGCATCCTTTGTGAAGTTATGAGTCAAAATAAAAAAATGTGTACAGCAGGTGCCTGGAAGCATTTTTAAGCAATAAAAACTGCAAATGTGTGTAAAACTCCAACCAAAGCATTGGCATTCAAACCACTGCCTGTAACTAGTATAAAGGGGAGAGTTTCCTCTAAATTGCAAGATAATTTACTTGGAAAGCATCCTTTGTGAAGTTATGAGTTACAAAAAAAAAGTGTGCAGCAGAGGCAGCTGGGAAGCATTTTTAAGCAATAAAACTGCAAATGTGTGTAAAACTCCAACCAAAGCTTTGGGATTCAAACCACTGCCTGTAACTAGTATAAAGGTGAGAGTTACCCTAAATTGCAAGATAATTTACTTGGAAAGCATCCTTTGTGAAGTTATGAGTCAAAATAAAAAAAAGTGTACAGCAGGAAAAAGGGAAGCATTTTTAAGCAATAAAAACTGCAAATGTGTGTAAAACTCCAACCAAAGCTTTGGGATTCAAACCACTGCCTGTAACGAGTATAAAGGGGATAGTTTTACTCTAAAAATCAAAAGACTTTACTGGGAAAGCATCCTTTGTGAAGTTATGAATGAAAATAAAAAAAGTGTTCAGGAGGCTCTGGGAAGTATTTTTAAGCGATAAAAACTGCAAATGTGTGTAAAACTCCAACCAAAGCTTTGGGATTCAAACCACTGCCTGTAACTAGTATAAAGGGGAGAGTTCTACTCTCAAAAGCAAGAGAATTTACTGGGGAAGCATCCTTTGTGAAGTTATGAGTCAAAATAAAAAAAGTGTAAATCAGGCGCTGGGAAGCATTTTTAAGCAATAGAAACTGCAATGTGTGTAAAACTCAACCAAAGCTTTGGGATTCAAACCACTGCCTGTAACTAGTATAAAGGGGAGAGTTTTCCTCTAAATGCAAGATAATTGACTTGGAAAGCATCCTTTGTGAAGTTATGAGTCAAAATAAAAAAAGTGTACAGCAGGGGCAAGGGAAGCATTTTAAGCAATAAAAACAGCAAATGTGTGTAAAACTCCAACCAAAGCTTTGGGATTCAAACCACTGCCTGGAACTAGTATAAAGGGGAGAGTTTACTGTAAAATGCAAGATAATTTACTTGGAAAGCATCCTTTGTGAAGTTATGAGTCAAAATAAAAAAAGTGTACAGCAGGCGCTGGGAAGGCATTTTTAAGCAATAAAAACTGCAAATGTGTGTAAAACTCCAACCAAGCTTGGGATTCAAACCACTGCCTGTAAATTGTAAAAAGGGGAGAGTTTTCCTCTAAAATGCAGATAATTTACTTGGAAAGCATCGTTTGTGAAGTCATGAGTCAAAATAAAATATGTGTACAGCAGGTGCCTGGAAGCATTTTTAAGCAATAAAAACAGCAAATGTGTGTAAAACTCCAACCAAAGCTTTGGGATTCAAACCACTGCCTGTAACTTGTATGAAGGGGAGAGTTTTCCTCTAAAATGCAAGAAAAATTTACTTGGAAAGCATACTTTGTGAAGTTATGAGTTACAATAAGAAAAAGTGTACAGCAGAGGGAGCTGGGAAGCATTTTTAAGCAATAAAAACAGCAAATGTGTGTAAAACGCCAACCAAAGCTTTGGGATTCAAACCACTGCCTGTAACTAGTACAAAGGGGAGAGTTTACTCTAAAATGCAAGATAATTTACTGGGGAAGCATCCTTTGTGAAGTTATGAGTCAAAATAAAAAATGTGTACAGCAGGTGCCTGGAAGCATTTTTAAGGCAATAAAAACAGCAAATGTGTGTAAAACTCCAACCAAAGCTTTGGGATTCAAACCACTGCCTGTAATTAGTATAAAGGGGAGAGTTACTCTAAAATGCAAGATAATTTACTTGGAAAGCATCCTTTGTGAAGTTATGAGTTACAAAAAAAAAGCGTACAGCAGAGGCAGCTGGGAAGCATTTTTAAGCAATAAAAACTGCAAATGTGTGTAAAACTCAAACCAAAGCTTTGGGATTCAAACTACTGCCCGTAACTAGTATAAAGGTGAGAGTTCTCCTCGAAAAAGCAAGAGAATTACTGGGAAAGCATCCTTTGTGAAGTAATGAGTGAAAATACAAAAAGTGTACAGCAGGCACTGGGAAGCATTTTTTAGGGATAAAACCAGCAAATGTGTGTAAAACTCCAACCAAAGCTTTGGGATTCAAACCACTGCCTGTAACTCATATAAAGGGGAGAGTTTTACTCGAAAATGCAAGAGACTTTACTGGGAAAGCATGCTTTGTGAAGTATGAGTGAAAATTTAAAAAGTGTACAGCAGGTGCTGGTTGGCATTTTAAGCAATAAAAACAGCAAATGTGTGTAAAACTACTACCAAAGCTTTGGGATTCAAACCACTGCCTGTAACTAGTATAAAGGGAGAGTTATACTCTAAAAATAAGAGAATTTACTTGGAAAGTATCCTTTGTGAAGTTATGAGTTAGAATCAAAAAAGTCTACAGCAGAGGGAGCTGGGAAGCATTTTTAAGCAATAAAAACAGCAAATGTGTGTAAAACTCCAACCAAAGCTTTGGGATTCAAACCACTGCCTGTAACTAGTATGAAGGCGAGAGTTCTACTCTCAAAAGCAAGAGACTTTACTGGGAAAGCATCCTTTGTGAAGTTATGAGTTACAATAAATAAAGTGTCCAGCAGAGGGAGCTGGGTAGCATTTTTAAGCAATAAAAACTGCAAATGTGTGTAAAACTCCAACCAAAGCTTTGGGTTTCAAACCACTGCCTGTAACTCGTATAAAGGGGAGAGTTCTAATCTAAAAAGCAAGATAATTTACTGGGAAAGATCCTTTGTGAGGTTATGAGTAAAAATAAAAAAAAGTGTACAGCAGGCGCTGGGAAGCATTTTTAAGCGATAAAAACTGCAAATGTGTGTAAAAACTCCAACTAAAGCTTTGGGATTCAAACCACTGCCTGTAACTGGTATAAATGGGAGAGTTCTACTCTAAAAACAAGAGACTTTACTGGGAAAGCATCCTTTGTTAAGTTATGAGTCAAAATAAATAAAGTGTAAAGCAGGCGCTGGGAAGCATTTTTAAGCAATAAAAACAGCAAATTTGTTAAAACTCCAACCAAAGGTTGGGATTACAACCACTGTCTGTAACTAGTGTAAAGGGGAAAGTTTCACTCTAAAAGCAAGAGAATTTACTGGGAAGCATCCTTTGTGAAGTTATGAGTTCCAATAAAAAAGTTTAAAGCAGAGGGAGCTGGAAGCATTTTTAAGCAATAAAAACAGCAAATGTGTGTAGAACTCCAACCAAAGCTTTGGGATTCAAACCACTGCCTGTAAATAGTATAAAGGGGGAGAGTTTTAATCTAAAAAGCAAGAGAATTACTGGGAAAGCATCCTTTGTGAAGTTATGAGTAAAAATAAAAAAAGTGTACAGCAGCCGCTGGGAAGCATTTTTAAGCGATAAAAACTGCAAATGTGTGTAAAACTCCAACCAAAGCTTTGGGATTCAAACCACTGCCTCTAACTGGTATAAATGGGAGAGTTCTACTCTAAAACAAGAGACTTTACTGGAAAGCATCCTTTGTTACGTTATGAGTAAAATAAAAAATGTGTAAAGCAGGCGCTGGGAAGCATTTTTAAGCAATAAAAAAAGCAATTTGTTAAAACTCCAACCAAAGGTTTGGGATTACAACCACTGTCTGCAACATGTGTAAAGGGGAAAGTTTCACTCTAAAAAGCAAGAGAATTTACTGGGAAAGCATCCTTTGTGAAGTTATGAGTTCCAATAAAGAAAGTTTAAAGCAGAGGGAGCTGGGAAGCATTTTTAAGCAATAAAAACAGCAAATGTGTGTAGAACTCCAACCAAAGCTTTGGGATTCAAACCACTGCCTGCAAATAGTATAAAGGGGAGAGTTTTAATCTAAAAAGCAAGAGAATTTACTGGGAAAGCATCCTTTGTGAAGTTATGAGTTACAATAAAAAAAGTGTCCAGCAGAGGGAGCTGGGAAGCATTTTTAAGCAAAAAACAGCAAATGTGTGTAAATCTCCAACCAAAGCTTTGGATTCAAACCACTGCCTGTAACTAGTATAAAGGGGAGAGTTCTACTCTAAAAAGCAAGAGGCCTTACTGGGAAAGCATAATTTGGGAATTTATGAGTCAAAACAAAAAAAGTGGACAGCAGGCGCTGGGAAGCATTTTTAAGCGATAAAACTGCAAATGTATGTAAAACTCACAAACCACAGCCGTAACTCGTACAAAGGGGAGGCTTTTACTCTAAAAAGCAAGAGAATTAACTGGGAAAGTATCCTTTGTGAAGTTATGGGTTAAAATAAAAAAAGTGTACAGCAGAGGAAGCTGGGAAGCATTTTAAGCGATAACAACTGCAAATGTGTGTAAAACTCCAACCAAAGCTTTGGGATTCAAACCACTGCCTGTAACTAGTATAAATGTGAGAGTTATACTCTAAAAAGCAAAATAATTTACTGGGAAAGCATCCTTTGTGAAGTTATGAGTAAAAATACAAAAAGTGTACAGCAGGCGCTGGGAAGCATTTTTAAGCGATAAAAACTGCAAATATGTGTAAAACTCCAACCAAAGCTTTGGGATTCAAACCACTGCCTGTAACTAGTATAAAGGGGAGAGTTTCTCCTCGAAAAAGCAAGAGAATTTACGGGAAAGCATCCTTTGTGACGTAATGAATCAAAATAAAAAAAGTGTACAGCAGGTTCTGAGGAGCATTTTTAAGAGATAAAAACTGCAAATGTGTGTAAAACTCCAACCCAAAGCTTTGGGATTAAATCCAATGTCTGTAACTAGTATAAAGGGAGAGAGTTATACTCTAAAAGCAAGAGAATTTACTGGAAAGCATCCTTTGTGAGGTTATGAGTAAAAATAAAAAAGTGTACAGCAGGCGCTGGGAAGCATTTTTAAAGCGATAAAAACTGCAAATGTGTGTAAAACTCCAACTAAAGCTTTGGGATTCAAACCACTGCCTGTAACTGGTATAATGGGAGAGTTCATACTCTAAAAACAAGAGACTTTACTGGGAAAGCATCCTTTGTTAAGTTATGAGTCAAAAGAAATAAAGTGTAAAGCAGGCGCTGGGAAGCATTTTTAAGCAATAAAAACAGCAAATTGTTAAAACTCCAACCAACAGGTTTGGGATTACAACCACTGTCTGTAACTAGTGTAAAGGGGAAAGTTTCACTCTAAAAAGCAAGAGAATTTACTGGGAAAGCATCCTTTGTGAAGTTATGAGTTCCAATAAAAAAAGTTTAAAGCAGAGGGAGCTGGGAAGCATTTTTAAGCAATAAAAACAGCAAATGTGTGTAGAACTCCAACCAAAGCTTTGGGATTCAAACCACTGCCTGTAAATAGTATAAAGGGGAGAGTTTTTAATCTAAAAAGCAAGAGAATTTACTGGGAAAGCATCCTTTGTGAAGTTATGAGTAAAAATAAAAAAGTGTACAGCAGCCGCTGGGAAGCATTTTTAAGCGATAAAAAACTGCAAATGTGTGTAAACTCCAACCAAAGCTTGGGATTCAAACCACTGCCTCTAACTGGTATAAATGGGAGAGTTCTACTCTAAAACAAGAGACTTTACTGGGAAAGCATCCTTTGTTACGTTATGAGTCAAATAAAAAATGTGTAAAGCAGGCGCTGGGAAGCATTTTTAAGCAATAAAAAAGCAAATTTGTTAAATCTCCAACCAAAGCTTTGGGATTCAAACCACTGCCTGTAACTAGTATAAAGGGGAGAGTTCTACTCTAAAAAGCAAGAGGCCTTACTGGGAAAGCATCATTTGGGAATTTATGAGTCAAAACAAAAAAGTGGACAGCAGGCGCTGGGAAGCATTTTTAAGCGATAAAAACTGCAAATGTATGTAAAAACTCACAACACAGCCGTAACTCGTACAAAGGGAGGCTTTTACCTCTAGCAAGAGAATTAACTGGGAAAGTATCCTTTGTGAAGTTATGGTTAAAATAAAAAAGTGTACAGCAGAGGAAGCTGGGAAGCATTTTTAAGCGATAAAAACTGCAAATGTGTGTAAAACTCCAACCAAAGCTTTGGGATTCACAAACCACTGCCTGTAACTAGTATAAATGGGAGAGTTATACTCTAAAAAGCATAATAATTACTGGGAAAGCATCCTTGTGTGAAGTTATGAGTACAAATACAAAAGTGTACAGCAGGCGCTGGGAAGCATTTTTAAGCGATAAAACTGGCAAATATGTGTAAAACTCCAACCAAAGCGTTGGGATTCAAACCACTGCCTGTAACTAGTATAAAGGGGGAGAGTTCTCACCTCGAAAAAGCAAGAGAATTTACTTGGAAAGCATCCTTTGTGAGTATGAATCAAAATAAAAAAAGTGTACAGGAGGTTCTGAGGAGCATTTTTAAGAGATAAAAACTGCAAATGTGTGTAAAACTCCAACCAAAGCTTTGGGATTAAATCCAATGTCGTGTAACTAGTATAAAGGGGAGAGTTTACGATAAAAGCAAGAGAATTTACTGGGAGAAAGCATCCTTTGGAAGATTATGAGTACATAAAGAAAGTGTACAGCAGCCGCTGGGAAGCATTTTTTAAGCGATAAAACTGCAAATGTGTGTAAAACACCAACCAAAGCTTTGGGATTCCAAACCCACTGCCTGTTAACTGGTATAAAGGGGAGAGTTCTACTCTAAAAACAACAGAGACTTTACTGGGAAAGCATCCTTAGTTACCTTATGAGTCAAAGTAAAAAATGTGTAAAGCAGGCGCTGGGAAGCATTTTTAAGCATAAAAAAAGCTAATTGTTAAAAACTCCAACCAAAGGTTTGGGATTACACCCACTGTCTGCAACTAGTGTAAAGGGGAAGTTTCACTCTAAAAAGCAAGAGAATTTACTGGGAAAGCATCCTTTGTGAAGTTAGGAGTTCCAATAAAGAAAGTTTAAAGCAGCAGGGAGCTGGGAAGCATTTTTAAGCAATAAATACAGCAAAATGTGGTGTAGAACCTCCAACCAAAGCTTTGGGATTCAAACCACTGCCGTGCAAATAGTATAAAGGGAGAGTTTTATCTAAAAAGCAAGAGAATGTACGGGAAAGCATCCTTTGTGAAGTTATGAGTTACAATAAAACAAAGTGTCCAGCAGAGGGAGCTGGGAGCATTTTTAAGCATAAAAAACAGCAAATGTGTGTAAATCTCCAACCAAAGCTTTGGGGATTCAAACACTGCCTGTAACTAGTATAAAAGGGAGAGTTTCTACTCTAAGAAGCAAGAGACTTACTGGAAAGCATCTTTGTGAATTTATGAGTCAAAACAAAAAAAGTGGACAGCAGGCGTGGGAAGCATTTTTAAGCAATAAAACTGCAAATATGTGTAAAACTCAACAGCTGGGATTCAAACCACTCTGTAACTAGTATCAAAGGGGAGAGTTCTCCTCGAAAAAGCAAGAGAGAATTTACTGGGAAAGCATCCTTTGTGAAATATGAGTCAAAATAAAAAAAAGTGTACAGCAGGTTCTGAGGAGCATTTTTAGAGATAAAACTGCAAATGTGTGTAAAACTCCAACCAAAGCTTTGGATTAAGTACACTGTCTGTAACTAGTATAAAGGGAGAGTTTTACGATAAAAAGCAAGAAATTTAATGGAAGCATCCTTTGGGAAGTTATGAGTCAAAATAAAAAAGTGTCACAGCAGGCGCTGGGAAGCAATTTTTAAGCGATAAAAACTGCAAATGGTGTGTAAAACTCACAAACCACAACACTGCTACTCGGTACAAAGGGGAGGGTTTACTCTAAAAGCAAGAGAATTAACTGGAAAGTATCCTTTGTGAAGTTATGGTTAAAATAAAAATGTGTACAGCAGAGGAAGCTATGAAGCATTTTGAAGCGATAAAAACTGCAAATGTGTGTAAAACTCCAACCAAGCGTTTGGGATTACAACCACTGTCTGTAACTAGTGTAAAGGGGAAGTTTCACTCTAAAAAGCAGAGAATTTACTGGGAAGCATCCTTTGTGAAGATATGAGTTCCAATAAAAAAGTTTAAGCAGAGGGAGCTGGGAAGCATTTTAAGCAATAAAAACAGCAAATGTGTGTAAAAGTCGAACCAAAGCTTGTGGATTCAAACCACTGCCTGTAACTAGTATAAAGGGGAGAGTTTACATCTAAAAAACAAGACAATTAACTGGGAAAGCGTCCTTTGTGAAGTTATGTGTACAAATAAAAAAAAGTGTAACAGCAGAGGGACTGGGTAGCATTTTTAAGCAAAAAAACTGCAAATGTGTGTAAAGTCGAACCAAAGCTTTGGGATTCAAACCACATGCCTGTAACTAGTATAAAGGGGAGAGTTTTATCTAAAAAGCAAGAGAATTTACTGGGAAAGCATCCTTTGTGACGTTATGAGTTCCAATAAAAAAGTTTAAATAGAGGGAGCTGGGAAGCATTTTTAAGCAATAAAACAGCAAATGTGTGTAGAACTCCAACCAAAGCTTTGGGATTCAAACCACTGCCTGTAAATAGTATAAAGGGGAGAGTTTTAATCTAAAAAGCAAGAGAATTACTGGAAAACATCCTTTGTGACGTTATGAGTACAATAAAAAAAGGTGTACACGCAGAGGGAGCTGGGAAGCATTTTTAAGCAAAAAAAACAGCAATGTGTGTAAATCTACAACCAAAGCTTGGGATTCAAACACTGCCTGTAACTGGTATAAAGGGGAGAGTTCTACTCTAAAAAGCAAGAGACTTACTGGGAGAAGCATCCTTTGTGAATTTATGAGTCAAAACAAAAAAAGTGGGACAGCAGGCGCTGGAAGCATTTTTAAGCAATAATACTCAAATATGTGTAAAACTCCAACCAAGCTTTGGCGATTCAAACCACTGCCTGTACACTGGTATAAAGGGGAGGTCTACTCTAAAAGCAAGAGACTTACGGGAAAGCATCATTTGTGAAGTTATGCGTCAAATAAAAAATGTGTACAGCAGGCGCTGGGAAGCATTTTAAGCACAAAACTAAAAACTCCAACAAAGCTTTGGGATTCAAACCACTGCCTGTAACTAGGATAAAGGGAGAGTTCTCCTCGAAAAAGCAGAGAATTTACTGGGAAAGCATCCTTTGTGAAGTTATGATTCAAAATAAAAAAAGTGTACAGCAGTTCTGAGGAGCATTTTTAAGAGATAAAAACTGCAAATGTGTGTAAAACTCAACCAAGCTTTGGGATTAAATCCACTGTCTGTATAACTAGTATAAAGGGAGAGTTTACGATAAAAAGCAAGACAATTTACTGGGAAAGCATCCTTTGTGAAGTTATGAGTCAAAATAAAAAAGTGTACAGCTGCGCTGGGAAGCATTTTTAAGCGATATAAACTGCAAATGTGTGTAAAACTCACAAACCACACTGTACACTCGTACAAGGGGAGGGTTTATCTAAAAAGCAAGATAATTCACTGGAAGTATCCTCTGTGAAGTTATGGGTTAAAATAAAAACATGTCACAGCAGAGGAGCTGGAAGCATTTTAGCGATCAGCAAATGTGTGTGAAACTCCACACCAAAGCTTGGGATTCAAACCACTGCCCTGTAACTGGTATGAATGGGAGAGTTCTACTCTAAAAAGCACAGAGACACGCTACACTGGGAAAGATCCTTTCGTGACAGCTTATGACGTCCCAAAGAAACCCACAAGTGTACAGCTTAGTACGCTGGGGAAGCATCTTTGTTAAGCGATAGTCCATAAACTGCAAATGTGTAAAGCCAGGCGAGGGAAGCATTTTTAAGCAACTACAAACAGAAAATTTGTTAAAAACTCCAACCCAAAGGTCTGGGATTCACAACCACTGCCTGTAACTGGTGTAATAGGGAGAGTTTACACTCTAAAAAGCAAGCAGACTTTAACTGGAGAAAGCATCTTTGGTGAAGTCATGAGTCCTTTAAAATATGTGTACAGCAGAGGACGCTGGGCAAGCATTTTAAGCGATAAAAACAGCGCAAATGTGTTGTAAAACTCCAACTCAAGCGTTTGGGATCACAACCACGCCTGTCGTAACTGGTGTAAAGGGTGAGAGTTTCACTCTAAAAACCAGCGAGAGACTTTACTGGGCAAAAGCACCTTTGTGAAGTATGAGTCAATATAGTGTATATTAGCAGGCGCTGGGAAGCATTTTTAATGTCACATAAAAACAGCAAAGTGTTAGAACTCCAACCAAAGGTTTGGGCTTCACAACCACTGCCTGTAAAACTAGTGTAACGGCGGAGAGTTTCACTCTAAAAGCAATGAGCAATTAACTGGGAAGACAGCCTTTGTGACGTTATGGTTACAATCAAACAAAGTGTCCAGCCGAGGAGGAGTGGGAGCATGCTTTAAGCGATTTACAGCAATGTGGTAAACTCACACCAAAGCTCCTTCGCGCCGATTCAACCACTGCCTGTAACTGGTATAAAGGGAGAGTTCTACTCCCCAGCAAGAGACTTACTGGGAAAGCATCCTGTGTGAGTTATGAGTCAAAAACAACAAAATTGGGCGACCAGCAGGCGCTCCGAGGACGCATTTTTAAGCAATAAAATACAGCAATTTGTTAAAACTCAAACAAAAGGCCTCTTGGGATTACAACCACTCTCTTAAACTAGGTAAAACGGGGAAAATTTCACTCTAAAAAGCTTAAGAGAATTTACTGGGAAAGCATCCTTTGGAAGTTATGAGTTCCAATACATAAAAAAAGTTAAAGCAGAGGGAGCTGGGACGCATTTTAGCAATAAAAACAGCAACTGTGTGAATCTCCAACCAAAGCTTTGGGATTCAAACCACTGCCATGAAATAGTATAAAGGGGAGGTTTTAATCTAAAAAGCAGCGAATTCTACTGGGAAAGCACCTTTGTGAATTTAGAGCAAAACAAAAAAAGTGGGGACAGAAGGCGCTGGAAGCATTTTCTAAGAACACTAAATACTGCAAAGAGCGCCGCGTAAAACTCCCCCCCCCCCCCACCAAGTTTGGGATTCAAAAACCACTGCGTAACTAGTATAAAGGGGAGAGTTCTCTCAAAAAAGAAGAGAATTTACTGGGAAAGAATCCTTTGTGAAGGTGAAGTATGAGTCAACAAATAAATTGTTAAAAGGCCCCCCCCCCTTACAGCAGGTTATGGGAGGCCTGTTTTAAGAGATAAAAAATGCACAATGGTTTGTTAAAACTCCAACCAAAGCTTTCGGGATTAAATCCACTGCCTGTAACTAGTATAAAGGGGACGAGCCGCCGCCCACCCGCCGAAAAACGCAAGACACTTAATGGGAAAGCATCCTTTGTGAAGTTATGAGTCAAAAATAAAACAAAAGTGTTACAGAAGAGTGGTAAGCATTTTTTTTTTAAGCGATAAAAAACTGCAAATGTGTGTAAAAAAAAAAAACTCACAACCACAACCTTGTAAAACTGTACAAAGGGGAGGGTTTTACTCTAAAAAGCATGAAGCAACTTAATGGCGAAAGTATTCTTGTGAGTTATGGGTTTTAAAATAAAAAAAGTGTACAGCACAGAGGAAAGCTGGGAAGCATTTTTAAGCGATAAAAAACGGCACAATGCGTGTAAAAACTCCACAACCTCCCAAAGCTTTGGGATTCAAACCACTGCCTGTAAACTAGTAGAAATGGAGAGTTATACTCTAAAACAAAGCAAGATAATTTACTGGGAAAGCATCTTTGTGAAGTTATGAGTAAAAAACAAAAAGTGTACAGCAGAAACACCCCCCCCCCGCGCGGGGAAGCATTTTTAACAGCGATAAAAACTGCCAATATGTGTGTAAAAACTCCCAAATAACGGCGTGGGATCAACACCCACTGCCTCGTAACACTGGTATTCAAATGTGAGAGTTTACTCTAAAAACAAGAGACTTTTACTGAAAAGCATCTTTGTTAAGTTAGAGTCAAAATAAATAATGGTAAAAGCAGGCGGCTGGAAAGGCCTTTTAAGCAATAAAAAACAGCAAATTTTGTTAAAACTCCAACCAAAGGTTGGGATTAACAACCACGGTCTGTAAATAGTGTCAAAGGAAAGTTTCACTCTAAAAAGCAGGAGAATTTACTGGGAAAGCATCCTTTGTGACAGTTATGAGTTCAATAAAAAAAGTTTAAAGCAGAGGAAGCTGGGAACATTTTTAAGCGACAGACAACTGCAAAATGTGGTAAACCTCACCAAAACCACACCTGTAACTAATACAAAGGGGAGAGTTTTACCTCTAAAAAGCAAAGAATTAAATGGGCAAAGCATCATTTGGGCAGTTATGAGTCACAATAAAAAAAGTGTACAGCAGAGGAGTGGGAAGCATTTTTAAGCGACAGAAAGCGACAAATGTGTGTAAACAACTCCAAACCAAGCTTTGTGGATTCAAACCATGCCTTGTAATTAGTATAAAGGGGGAGAATTCTCCTCGACATAAAGCAAGAGAATTTCCTGGAAAAGCATCTTTGTTGAGTAATAAGTCAAAATAAAAAAAAGTGTTTACAGTAGGTTCTGGGGAGCATTTTTAAAGATAAAAACTGCAAATGTGCTGTAAAAACTCAACAAAGCTTGTGATTAACAATCCCATTGTCTGTAACTAGTTAAGGGGGAGAGTTTTCGATAAAAAGCACGCAATTTCTTAATTGGAAAGCATCCTTGGTGAAGTATGAGTCAAAAATAAAAAAAAGTGTACAGCAGGCGCTGGGAAGCATTTTTAAGCGATAAAACCTGAAATGTTTGTGTAAAACTCACAAACCACAACCTGTAAACTAGTACAAAGGGAGGAGTTTACTCTAAAACAACAAGAGATTCACTGGAAAGTCTCATTGTGATTCATGGTTAAAATAAAAAAAGTGTACAGCAGATGGACGCTAGGGAAGCATAGTTTTAAGCGATAAAAACTGCAAATGTGTGGAAAACATCCAACACAAAGCTTTGGGACTCAAACCACTGCCTGTAACTAGTATAAAGGGGGAGTTTTCCTCTCAAAACGCGAAGAGAATTTACCCTGGGAAAGCATCCTTTGTGAAGTATGAGGTCCAAAATTAAAAAAAAGTGCTACAGCAGCGCTGGGGAAAAGCATTTTTTAAGCAATAAAAACTGCAAATGTGTTTTTTAAAACTCCAACCAAAAGCTTTGGGATTCAAACCAACTGCCTGTAACTAGTTTAAAGGGGGAGAGTGAACCGAAAATGCACCGAAGAGATGACTTGGAAAGCGTCCTTTGTGAAGTTCGAGTGCAAAATAAAACAAAGTGTTACAGCAGGCGCTGGGAAGCATTTTTAAGCAATTAACAAGAGCAATGATTGGGTAAAACTTCCAACCATAGCTTGCGGATTCAATAAACTACTGTAAGTAGTATAAAGCGGGGAGTTCTACTCTAAAAAGTGAGAGACTTCTGACGGAAAGCATCTGGTGAAGTTCTGATCAAAATAAAAAAAAGGTACCGCATAGGGAGCTGGAAGCATTTTTAAGCAATAAAAACTGCCAAATATGTGTAAAACTCCAACCAAAGTTCGGGGATCGACACCACACCACCCCACTGCCTGTAACTAGTATAAATGCGAGAGTTTTAGTCGAAAAAAGCAAAATAATTTACTGGGAACGCATCCTTGTGTGAAGTTCCGAGCAAAATGTAGAAAAGTGTACAGAGGTTCTGGGGAGCATTTTTAGTATAAAAACTGCAATGGGTGTAAAAACTCCAACCAAAGCTTTGGTGGATTAAATCCACTGTCTGTAACTAGTACTCAAAGGGGCGAGTTTTACGATAAAACAGCAAGGCAATTAATGGGGAAAGAATCCTTGTGCCGTTATAAGTCAAAATAAAAAAAGTTGTACAGCAGGCGCTGGGAACATTTTTAAGCGATTAAAAAACTGCAAATGTGTGAAACCACCTCCCACAACCACAACCTTGTAAATAGTACAAAGGGGAGAGTCTCTACTCCTAACACGCAAGAGAATTAACTGGGAAAGTATCCTTTGTGAAAGGTATGGGTTAAAATAAAAAAGTGTACAGCAGAGGAAGCTGGGAAAAATTTTTAAGCGATAAAACATGCAAATGGTGTGTAAAACTCCAACCAAAGCTTTGGGATCCAAACCACTGCCCTGTTAACGAGAATTAAAGGGAGAGGTAATACTCTAAAAAGCAAGAGAATTTACATGGAAAGCATCCTTTGTGAAGTTTTAGAAAAATAAAAAAAGTGTTACAGGCAGCGTGGGACGAATTCTTAAGCGATAAAAACTGCAAATGTGTGTAAAACTCCAAACCAAAGCTTGGGATTCAATCCAACCTGCCCCCTGTAAATTAGGATAACGGGGAGAGTTTACTCTCAAAAAGCCAGAGACTGTACTGGGAAAGGCATCCTTTGTGCAAGTTATGGTCAAAACAAAAAAAGTGTACAGCGGGCGCTGGGACAAAGCATTTTTACGCGATATTAAAAACTGCAACTAGTGTAAAACTCCAACCAACTGCTGGGACTTTCCAAACCACTGCCTGTAACTAGTATAAATGGCGAGTTTTCACTCGAAAAAGCAAAGAATTTACTGGAAAGCATCCTTTGAGTTCTGATGTCAAATGTGAAAGTGTACGAGCAGAGGAGCTGTGGGAAGAATGTTTTTTAAGCAATAAAAACTGCAATGTGTGTACACACACTCACAAACCACTGCCTGTAACTCGTATAAAGCGCGTTTACTCTCAAAAGCAAGCGACTTAACTGGAAAGCATCCGTTGTGATGAAGTCTGAGTCAAATGAAAAAGTGTACCAGCAGAGGGAGCGGGAAGCATTTTCTAAGCAATAACACTGCAAATGTGTGTAAAACTGCACACACCACAACCTGTAACTGTATAAAGGGGAGCGTTTACTCTAAAAAGCAAGAGAAAGAGAAGTTATGGAAAGACCACCGACCGGTGTGAAGTTCGAGGTCACATGTAAACAGTGTACAGCAGGCGCTGGACAGCATTTTTAAGCATAAAAACAGCAAATGTGTGTAAAACTCCAACCAAAGCTTTGGGATTCAAACCAGAAAAAAGACAAAACAGGGAGAAATGCCTGTAACTCAGTAGCACGGGGAGAGTACTACTCCAAAAAACAAGACGAGACTCCTTACTGGAAAGCATCCTTTGGGAAGTATGACGTACAATGAAAAAAGTCGTACAGCAAGGGAGCGGGCAAGCATTTTAAGCCATAAAAACAGCAAATGCGTGGAAAACTCAAGATGAGCTTTGGATTCAAACACGTGGCTGCAAACTAGTCTAAGGGAGAGTTCTATTCCAACAAAAAACAAGAGACTTTACTGGGAAAGCATCCGTTGTGAAGTATGAGTCAAAATAAACAAAAAAGTGTACAGCCGGCGCTGGAAGCATTTTTAAGCAGGGATAAAACAGGAAAAATGTGCCGTACAACTCCAACCAAAGCTTTGGGATCCAAACCATTGCTGTAACTAGTAAGGAAGGGAGACGTTATAGCTCTAAAAGCAGAGACTTAACTGGGAAAGCATCCTTGTGCAGCTATGAGTCAAAATAAAAAGTGTACAGCAGAGCTGGAAGCATTTTAAGCAATAAAAACAGCACAAATGTGTGTAAAACTCCAACAAAGCTTTGGGATCCAACACTGCCTGTAACTAGTATAAGGGCAGCAGAGTGTTTACTCTAAAAAGCAAGATAATACTGGGACAAGCATCCTTTGTGAAGTGATGGAGTTACAATAAAGTAAGTGTACAGCAGAGGGAGCTGGGAAGCATTTTGAAGCAATAAAAACTGCAAATGTGTGTCAAACTCCAACCAAAGTTTTGGATTCAAACCACTGCCTGTAACTCGTATGAAGGGAGAGTTCTGCCTCTAAAACGCAAGAGACTTGTACTGGGAAAGCATCCTTTTGAAGTGATGAGTGAAAATAAAAAAGTGGACAGCAGAGGGAGCTGGAAGCATTCTAAGCAATAAAAACAGGAAATGTGTGTAAAACTCCAACCAAAGCTATATAAAAACTGCAAATGTGTGTCAAACTCCAACCAAGCGTTGGGATTCAAACACTGCCTGTAACTAGTGTGACGGGGAGAGTTCGACTCTAAAAAGCAAGAGACTTACTGGGAAGCATCCTTTGTGAAGTTATGAGTGAAAATAAAAAAGTGAACATAGAGTGAGCTGGGAATCATTTTTAAGCAATAATAAAACTGCAAATTGTGTAAAAACTCCAACCAAAGCTTTTGGGATTCAAACCATTGCCTGTAACTAGTATGAAGGGTGAGAGTTATACTCTAAAAAGCAAGAGATTAACTGGGAAAGCATCCTTTGTGAATTGATGAGTACAATAAAATAAGTGGTACAGCAGAGGGAGCTGGGAAGCATTTTTACAGCAATAAAAACAGCAAATGTGTGTACAACTCCAACCAAAGCTTTGGGATTCAAACCACTGCCTGTAATAGTATAAAGGGGAGAGTTTTAATCTAAAGCAAGAGAATTTACTGGGAAAGCATCCTTTGTGATGTATGAGTACAATAAAAAAAAGTGTCAGCAGAGGGAGCTGGGAAGCATTTTTAAGCAAAAAAATGCAATGTGTGTAAATCTCCAACCAAAGCTTTGGGATTCCAAACCACTGCCTGTAACTGGTATGAAGGGGAGAGGTTCTACTCTAACACAAGCAAGAGACTTTACTGGGAAGCATCCTTTGTTAAGTTATGAGTCAAAATAAAAAATGTGTACAGCAGGCCCTGGGAAGCATTTTTAAGCAATAAAACAGCAAACGTGTGTAAACTCCAACCAAAGCTTTGGGATCAAACCACTGCCTGTAACTAGTTTTAAAGGGAGAGTTGAACTCGAAATGCAGAGAATTTACTTGGAAAGCGTCCTTTGTGAAGTTATGAGTGAAATCAAAAACAGTGTACAGGCAGGCGCTGGGAAGCATTTTTAAGCAATAAAAAGAGCAAATGTGTGTAAAACTCCAACCATAGCTTGGGATTCAATAACTACCTGTAAGTAGTAGAAAGGGGAGAGTTCTACTCTAAAAAGTGAGAGATTTCCCTGAGAAAGCATCCTTGTGAGAGTTATGATCAAATAAAAAAAGTGTACAGCATAGGGAGCTGGGAAGCATTTTTAAGCAATAAAAACTGCAATATGTGTAAAACTCCAACCAAAGCTTTGGGATTCAAACCACTGCCTGTAACTAGTATAAATGGGAGAGTTTAGTCGAAAAAGCAAAATAATTTACTGGGAAAGCATCCTTTGTGAAGTTCTGAGTCAAAATGTAAAAAGTGTACAGCAGGTTCTGGGGAGCATTTTTAAGATATAAAAACTGCAAATGTGTGTAAAACTCCAACCAAAGCTTGGGATTAAATCCACTGTCTGTAACTAGTATAAAGGTGAGAGTTTTTACGATAAAAAGCAAGGCAATTTAATGGAAAGCATCCTTTGTGAAGTTATAAGTCAAAATAAAAAAAGTGTACAGCAGGCGCTGGGAAGCATTTTTAAGCGATAAAAACTGCAAATGTGTGTAAAACTCACAAACCACAACCTGTAACTAGTACAAAGGGTAGAGTTTTATTCTAAAACGCAGAGAATTAACTGGGAAAGTATCCTTTGTGAAGGTATGGGTTAAAATAAAAAAGTGTACAGCAGAGGAAGCTGGGAAAAATTTTTAAGCGATAAAAACTGCAAATGTGTGTAAAACTCCAACCAAAGCTTTGGGATTCAAACCACTGCCTGTAACGAGAATGAAATGGGAGAGTTATACTCTAAAAAGCAAGAGAATTTACTGGGAAAGGCATCCTTTGTGAAGTTTTTAGTAAAATACAAAAAGTGTACAGCAGGCGCTGGGAAGCATTTTTAAGCGATAAAAACTGCAAATGTGTGTAAAACTCCAACCAAAGCTTTGGGATTCAAACCACTGCCTGTAATTAGGATAACGGGGAGAGTTTTACTATCAAAAGCCAGAGACTTTACTGGGAAAGCATCCTTTGTGAAGTTATGAGTCAAAACAAAAAAGTGTACAGCGGGCGCTGGGAGCATTTTTAAGCGATAAAAACTGCAAATATGTGTAAACTCCAACCAAAGCTTTGGGATTCAAACCACTGCCTGTAACTAGTATAAATGGGAGAGTTTTACTCGAAAAAGCAAAGAATTTACTGGGAAAGCATCCTTTGTGAAGTTTGAGTCAAATGTGAAAAGTGTACAGCAGAGGGAGCTGGGAAGAATTTTTAAAGCAATAAAAACTGCAAATGTGTGTAAAACTCACAAACCACTGCCTGTAACTCGTATAAAGGGGAGAGTTTTACTCTCAAAAGTAAGAGACTTAACTGGGAAAGCATCCTTTGTGAAGTTCTGAGTCAAAATGAAAAAGTGTACAGCAGAGGGAGCTTGGAAGCATTTTTAAGCAATAAAACTGCAAATGTGTGTAAAACTCACAACCACAACCTGTAACTTGTATAAAGGGGAGAGTTTTACTCTAAAAAGCAAGAGAATTTACTGGGAAAGCATCCTTTGTGAAGTTCTGAGTCAACATGTAAAAAGTGTAACAGCAGGCGCTGGGAAGCATTTTTAAGCAATAAAAACAGCAAATGTGTGTAAAACTCCAACCAAAGCTTTGGGATTCAAACCACTGCCTGTAACTAGTATAACGGGGAGAGTTATACTCCAAAAAACAAGAGACTTTACTGGGAAAGCATCCTTTGGGAAGTTATGAGTTACAATAAAAAAAGTGTACAGCAAAGGGAGCTGGGAAGCATTTTTTAAGCAATAAAAACAGCAATGCGTGTAAAACTCCAAGATAAGCTTTGGGATTCAAACCACTGGCTGAAACTAGTATAAAGGGGAGAGTTCTATTCCAAAAAACAAGAGACTTTACTGGGAAAGCATCCTTTGTGAAGTTATGAGTCAAAAATAAAAAACAGTGTACAGCAGGCGCTGGGAAGCATTTTTAAGCAATAAAACAGCAAATGTGTGTAAAACTCCAACCAAGCTTTGGGATTCAAACCATTGCCTGTAACTAGTATGAAGGGGAGAGTTATACTCTAAAAAGCAAGAGACTTAACTGGGAAAGCATCCTTTGTGAAGCTATGAGTCAAAATATAAAAAAAGTGTACAGCAGGAGCTGGGAAGCATTTTTAAGCAATAAAAACAGCAAATGTGTGTAAAACTCCAACCAAAGCTTTGGGATCCAAACAACTGCCTGTAACTAGTCTATAAGGGCAGAGTTTTACTCTAAAAAGCAAGATAATTTACTGGGAAAGCATCCTTTGTGAAGTGATGAGTTACAATAAAATAAGTGTACAGCAGAGGGAGCTGGAAGCATTTTGAAGCAAAAAACTGCAAATGTGTGTCAAACTCCAACCAAAGTTTTGGGATTCAAACCACTGCCTGTAACATCGTATGAAGGGGAGAGTTCTCCTCTAAAACGCAAGAGACTTTACTGGGAAAGCATCCTTTTTGAAGTGATGAGTGAAAATAAAAAAGTGGACAGCAGAGGGAGCTGGAAGCATTTCTAAGCAATAAAAACAGGAAATGTGTGTAAAACTCCAACCAAAGCTATAATAAAAACTGCAAATGTGTGTCAAACTCCAACCAAAGCGTTGGGATTCAAACCACTGACTGTAACTAGTATGACGGGGAGAGTTCGACTCTAAAAAGCAAGAGACTTTACTGGGAAAGCATCCTTTGTGAAGTTATGAGTGAAAATAAAAAAAGTGAACAGCAGAGGGAGCTGGGAATCATTTTTAAGCAATAAAAACTGCAAATGTGTGTAAAACTCCAACCAAAGCTTTGGGATTCAAACCATTGCCTGTAACTAGTATGAAGGGGAGAGTTATACTCTAAAAGCAAGAGATTAACTGGGAAAGCATCCTTTGTGAAGTGATGAGTTACAATAAAATAAGTGTACAGCAGAGGGAGCTGGGAAGCATTTTTAAGCAATAAAAACAGCAAATGTGTGTACAACTCCAACCAAAGCTTTGGGATTCAAACCACTGCCTGTAAATAGTATAAAGGGGAGAGTTTTAATCTAAAAAGCAAGAGAATTTTACTGGGAAATCATCCTTTGTGATGTTATGAGTTACAATAAAAAAAGTGTCCAGCAGAGGGAGCTGGGAAGCATTTTTAAGCAAAAAAATGCAAATGTGTGTAAATCTCCAACCAAAGCTTTGGGATTCAAACCACTGCCTGTAACTGGTATGAAGGGGAGAGTTCTACTCTAAAAGCAAGAGACTTTACTGGGAAAGCATCCTTTGTTAAGTATGAGTCAAAATAAAAAATGTGTACAGCAGGCCCTGGGAAGCATTTTAAGCATAAAAACAGCAAACGTGTGTAAAACTCCAACCAAAGCTTTGGGATTCAAACCACTGCCTGTAACTAGTTTAAGGGGAGAGTTGAACTCGAAAATGCAAGAGAATTTACTTGGAAAGCGTCCTTTGTGAAGTTATGAGTGAAAATAAAAAAAGTGTACAGCAGGCGCTGGGAAGCATTTTAAGCAATAAAAAAGAGCAAATGTGTGTAAAACTCCAACCAAAGCTTTGGGATTCAAACCACTGCCTGTAACTAGTATAAATGGGAGAGTTTACTCGAAAAAGCAAAAGAATTTACTGGGAAAGCATCCTTTGTGAAGTTCTGAGTCAAAATGTGAAAAGTGTACAGCAGAGGGAGCTGGGAAGAATTTTTAAGCAATAAAAACTGCAAATGTGTGTAAAACTCCAACCAAAGCTTTGGGATTCAAACCACTGCCTGTAACTAGTATAAAGGGGAGAGTTCGACCTCTAAAAAGCAAGATAATTTACTGGGAAAGCATCCTTGTGAAGTTATGAGTGAAAAAAAAAAGTGTACAGGCAGGCGCTGGGAAAGCATTTTTAAGCAATAAAAACAGAAAATTGTGTGTAAAACTCCAACCAAAGCTTTGTGGATTCAAAGCACTGCCTGTAACTAGTATTAAGGGGAGAGTTTTCGTCCAAAATGCAAGAGAATTTTCTGGGAAAGCATCCTTGTGAAGTTATGAGTCAAATTAAAGAAAGTGTACAGCAGGCGCTGGGAAGCAATTTTTTAAGCAATAAAAAAATGCATATTTGTGTGTAAAACTCCAACCAAAGCTTTGGGATTCAAAACCACTGCCTGTAACTAGTTATAAGGGGAAGAGGTCTACCTCTAAAAAGCAAGAGAATTTACTGGGAAAGCATCCTTCGTGAAGTTATGAGTCCAAATTAAAAAATTGTACAGCAGGCGCTGGGAAGCATTTTTAAGCAATAAAAACAGCAAATGTGTGTAAAACTCCAACCAAAGCTTGGGATTCAAACCACTGCCTGTAACTAGTATAAAGGGGAGAGTTTTCCTCCAAAATGCAAGAGAATGTACTTGGAAAGCATCCTTTGTGAAGTTATGAGTCAAAATAAAGAAAGTGTACAGCAGGCGCTGGGAAGCATTTTTAAGAAATAAAACAGCAAATGTGT
Organism: Phycodurus eques; assembly: GCF_024500275.1. Classification (NCBI taxonomy): domain Eukaryota; kingdom Metazoa; phylum Chordata; class Actinopteri; order Syngnathiformes; family Syngnathidae; genus Phycodurus; species Phycodurus eques. The sequence continues at coordinate 115,777 of NW_026904078.1, read as the reverse complement.
GTAAAACTCCAACCAAAGCTTTGGGATTCAAATCACTGCCTGTAACTAGTTTAAAGGGGAGAGTTTTTCTCAAAAAAGCAAGAGAATTGACTGGGAAAGCATCCTTTGTGAAGTTATGAGTTACAATAAAAAAAGTGTACAGCAGAGGGAGCTGGGGAGCATTTTTTAAGTAATAAAAACAGCAAATGTGTGTAAAACTCCAACCAAAGCTTTGGGATTCAAACCACTGCCTATAACTAGTATAAAGGGGAGAGTTCTACTCTAAAAAGCAAGAGAATTTACTTGGAAAGCATCCTTTATGAAGTTTTGAGTCAAAATAAAAAAATTGTACAGCAGGCGCTGGGAAGCATTTTTAAGCAATAAAAACAGCAAATGTGTGTAAAACTCCAACCAAAGCTTTGGGATTCAAACCACTGCCTGTAAACTAGTATAAAGGGGAGAGTTCGACTCTAAAAGCAAGAGAATTTACTGGGAAAGCATCCTTTGTGAAGTTATGAGTTACAATAAAAAATGTGTACATTCGGCGCTGGGAAGCATTTTTTAAGCAATAAAAACAGCAAATGTGTGTAAAACTCCAACAAAGCTTTGGGATTCAAACCACTGCCTGAAACTAGTATAAAGGGGAGAGTTTTACTCTAAAATGCAAGAGAATTTTCTGGGAAAGCTCCTTTGTGAAGTTTGAGTTACAATAAAAAAAGTGTACAGCAGAGGGAGCTGGGAAGCATTTTTAAGCAATAAAAACTGCAAATGTGTGTAAAACTCCAACCAAAGCTTTGGGATTCAAACCACTGCCTGTAACTAGTATAAAGGGGAGAGTTCTCCTCTAAAAAGCAAGAGAATTTACTGGGAAAGCATCCTTTGTGAAGTTGTGAGTGAAAATAAAAAAGTGTAACAGCAGGCGCTGGGAAGCATTTTTAAGCAATAAAAAGAGCAAATGTGTGTAAAATTCCAACCAAAGCTTTGGGATTCAAGCAACTGCCTGTCACTAGTATAAAGGGGAGAGTTTCTCCTCTAAAAAGCAAGAGAATTTCCTGGGAAAGCATCCTTTGTGAAGTTGTGAGTGAAAATTAAAAAAGTGTACAGCAGGCGCTGGGAAGCATTTTTAAGCAATAAAAACAGCAAATGTGTGTAAAACTCCAACCAAAGCTTTGGGATTCAAACCACTGCCTGTAAATCGTATAAAGGGGAGAGTTTTCCTCTAAAAAGCAAGAGAATTCAATGGGAAAGCATCCTTTGTGAAGTTGTGAGTGAAAATTTGAAAAAGTATCCAGCAGGCGCTGGGAAGCATTTTTAAGCAATAAAAACAGCAAATGTGTGTAAAACTCCAACCAAAGCTTTGGGATTCAAACCACTGCCTGTAACACGTAGAAAGGGGAGAGTTTTCCTCTAAAAAGCAAGAGAATTCACTGGGAAAGCATCCTTTGTGAAGTTATGAGTTACAAGAAAAAAGTGTACAGCAGAGGGAGCTGGGAAGCATTTTTAAGCAATAAAAACTGCAAATGTGTGTAAAGCTCCAACCAAAGCTTTGGGATTCAAACCACTGCCTGTAACTGGTATAAAGGGGAGAGTTCTACTCTAAAAAGCAAGAGACTATACTGGGAAAGTATCCTTTGTGAAGTTATGAATCATAATAAAAAAAGTGTACAGCAGGCACTGGGAAGCATTTTTAAGCGATAAAAACTGCAAATGTGTGTAAAACTCCAACCAAAGCTTTGGGATTCAAACCACTGCCTGTAACTAGTATCAAGGGGAGAGTTCTCCTCTAAAAAGCAAGAGAATTTACTGGGAAAGCATCCTTTGTGAAGTTATGAGTCACAATAAAAAAAGTGTACAGCAGAGGGAGCTGGGAAGCATTTTTAAGCAATAAAAACTGCAAATGTGTGTAAAACTCCAACCAAAGCTTTGGGATTCAAACCACTGCCTGGAACAAGAATAAAAGGGAGAGTTTTACTCTAAAATGCAAGAGACTTTACTGGGAAAGCATCCTTTGTGAAGTTATGAGTTACAATAAAAGTGTGTACAGCAGAGGGAGCTGTGAAGCATTTTTAAGCAATAAAAACTGCAAATGTGTGTAAAACTCAAACCAAAGCTTTGGGATTCAAACCACTGCCCGTAACTAGTATAAAGGTGAGAGTTCTCCTCGAAAAAGCAAGAGAATTTACTGGGAAAGCATCCTTTGTGAAGTAATGAGTGAAAATACAAAAAGTGTACAGCAGGCACTGGGAAGCATTTTTAGGGGATAAAACCAGCAAATGTGTGTAAAACTCCAACCAAAGCTTTGGGATTCAAACCACTGCCTGTAACTCATATAAAGGGGAGAGTTTTACTCGAAAATGCAAGAGACTTTACTGGGAAAGCATGCTTTGTGAAGTTATGAGTGAAAATTTAAAAAGTGTACAGCAGGTGCTGGTTGGCATTTTTAAGCAATAAAAACAGCAAATGTGTGTAAAACTACTACCAAAGCTTTGGGATTCAAACCACTGCCTGTAACTAGTATAAAGGGGAGAGTTATACTCTCAAAAGCAAGAGACTTTACTGGGAAAGCATCCTTTGTGAAGTTATGAGTTACAATAAATAAAAGTGTACAGCAGAGGGAGCTGGGAAGCATTTTTAAGCAATAAAAACTGCAAATGTGTGTAAAACTCCAACCAAAGCTTTGGGATTCAAACCACTGCCTGTAACTAGTATGAAGGCGAGAGTTCTACTCTCAAAAGCAAGAGACTTTACTGGGAAAGCATCCTTTGTGAAGTTATGAGTTACAATAAATAAAAGTGTACAGCAGAGGGAGCTGGGAAGCATTTTTAAGCAATAAAAACTGCAAATGTGTGTAAAACTCCAACCAAAGCTTTGGGATTCAAACCACTGCCTGTAACTAGTTGAAAGGGGAGAGTTGAACTCGAAAATGCAAGAGAATTTACTTGGAAAGCGTCCTTTGTGAAGTTATGAGTGAAAATAAAAAAGTGTACAGCAGAGGAAGCTGGGAAGCATTTTTAAGCAATAAAAACAGCAAATGTGTGTAAAACTCCAACCATAGCTTTGGGATTCAGTAAACTACCTGTAACTAGTATAAAGGGGAGAGTTCTACTCTAAAAAGTGAGAGAATTTCCTGAGAAAGCATCCTTTGTGAAGTTATGATCAAAATAAAAAAAAAGTGCACAGCAGAGGGAGCTGGGAAGCATTTTTAAGCAATAGAAACTGCAAATGTGTGTAAAACTCCAACCAAAGCTTTAGGATTCAAACCACTGCCTGCAACTTGTATAACGGGGAGAGTTCTACTTTAAAAAGCAAGAGACTTTACCGGGAAAGCATCATTTGTGAAGTTATGAGTCAAAATAAAAAATGTGTACAGCAGGCGCTGGGAAGCATTTTTAAGCAACAAAAACTAAAAAACTCCAAACAAAGCTTTGGGCTTCAAACCACTGCCTGTAACTAGGATAAAGGGGAGAGTTCTCCTCTAAAAAGCAAGAGAATTAACTGGGAAAGCATCCTTTGGGAAGTTATGAGTCACAATAAAAAAAGTGTACAGCAGAGGGAGCTGGGAAGCATTTTTTAAGCGATAGAAACTGCAAATGTGTGTAAAACTCAAACCAAAGCTTTGGGATTCAAAACCACTGCCTGTAACTAGTATAAAGGGGAGAGTTCTCCTCAAAAAAGCAAGAGAATTTTCTGGGAAAGCATCCTTTGTGAAGTTATGAGTCAAAATAAAAAAAGTGTACAGCAGGTTCTGGGGAGCATTTTTAAGCGATAAAAACTGCAAATGTGTGTAAAACTCACAAACCACAACCTGTAACTAGTACAAAGGGGAGAGTTTTACTCTAAAAAGCAAGAGAATTAACTGAGAAAGTATCCTTTGTGAAGTTATGGGTTAAAATAAATAATGTGTAAAGCAGGCGCTGGGAAGCATTTTTAAGCAATAAAAACAGCAAATTTGTTAAAACTCCAACCAAAGGTTTGGGATTACAACCACTGTCTGTAACTAGTGTAAAGGGGAAAGTTTCACTCTAAAAAGCAAGAGAATTTACTGGGAAAGCATCCTTTGTGAAGTTATGAGTTCCAATAAAAAAAGTTTAAAGCAGAGGGAGCTGGGAAGCATTTTTAAGCAATAAAAACAGCAAATGTGTGTAGAACTCCAACCAAAGCTTTGGGATTCAAACCACTGCCTGTAAATAGTATAAAGGGGAGAGTTTTAATCTAAAAAGCAAGAGAATTTACTGGGAAAGCATCCTTTGTGAAGTTATGAGTAAAAATAAAAAAAGTGTACAGCAGCCGCTGGGAAGCATTTTTAAGCGATAAAAACTGCAAATGTGTGTAAAACTCCAACCAAAGCTTTGGGATTCAAACCACTGCCTGTAACTGGTATAAATGGGAGAGTTCTACTCTAAAAACAAGAGACTTTACTGGGAAAGCATCCTTTGTTACGTTATGAGTCAAAATAAAAAATGTGTAAAGCAGGCGCTGGGAAGCATTTTTAAGCAATAAAAAAAGCAAATTTGTTAAAACTCCAACCAAAGGTTTGGGATTACAACCACTGTCTGCAACTAGTGTAAAGGGGAAAGTTTCACTCTAAAAAGCAAGAGAATTTACTGGGAAAGCATCCTTTGTGAAGTTATGAGTTCCAATAAAGAAAGTTTAAAGCAGAGGGAGCTGGGAAGCATTTTTAAGCAATAAAAAGAGCAAATGTGTGTAGAACTCCAACCAAAGCTTTGGGATTCAAACCACTGCCTGCAAATAGTATAAAGGGGAGAGTTTTAATCTAAAAAGCAAGAGAATTTACTGGGAAAGCATCCTTTGTGAAGTTATGAGTAAAAATAAAAAAAGTGTACAGCAGGCGCTGGGAAGCATTTTTAAGCGATAAAAACTGCAAATGTGTGTAAAACTCCAACTAAAGCTTTGGGATTCAAACCACTGCCTGTAACTGGTATAAATGGGAGAGTTATACTCTAAAAAGCAAGATAATTTACTGGGAAAGCATCCTTTGTGAGGTTATGAGTAAAAATAAAAAAAGTGTACAGCAGGCGCTGGGAAGCATTTTTAAGCGATAAAAACTGCAAATGTGTGTAAAACTCCAACTAAAGCTTTGGGATTCAAACCACTGCCTGTAACTGGTATAAATGGGAGAGTTCTACTCTAAAAACAAGAGACTTTACTGGGAAAGCATCCTTTGTTAAGTTATGAGTCAAAATAAATAAAGTGTAAAGCAGGCGCTGGGAAGCATTTTTAAGCAATAAAAACAGCAAACTTGTTAAAACTCCAACCAAAGCTTTGGGATTCAAACCACTGCCTGTTATGAGTCACAATAAAAAAAGTGTACAGCAGAGGGAGCTGTGAAGCATTTTTTAAGCAATAAAAACTGCAAATGTGTGTAAAACTCATACCAAAGCTTTGGGATTCAAACCACTGCCTGTAACTAGTATAAAGGGGAGAGTTTTCCTCAAAAAGGCAAGAGACTTTACTGGGAACGTTCTGAGTGAAATAAAAAAAAGTGTACAGCAGAGGGAGCTGGGAAGCGTTTTTAAGCAATAAAAACTGCAAATGTGTGTAAAACTCCAACCAAAGCTTTGGGATTCAAACCACTGCCTGGAACAAGAATAAAAGGGAGAGTTTTACTCTAAAATGCAAGAGACTTTACTGGGAAAGCATCCTTTGTGAAGTTATGAGTTACAATAAAAAGAGTGTACAGCAGAGGGAGCTGTGAAGCATTTTTAAGCAATAAAAACTGCAAATGTGTGTAAAACTCAAACCAAAGCTTTGGGATTCAAACCACTGCCCGTAACTAGTATAAAGGTGAGAGTTCTCCTCGAAAAAGCAAGAGAATTTACTGGGAAAGCATCCTTTGTGAAGTAATGAGTGAAAATACAAAAAGTGTACAGCAGGCACTGGGAAGCATTTTTAGGGGATAAAACCAGCAAATGTGTGTAAAACTCCAACCAAAGCTTTGGGATTCAAACCACTGCCTGTAACTCATATAAAGGGGAGAGTTTTACTCGAAAATGCAAGAGACTTTACTGGGAAAGCATGCCTTGTGAAGTTATGAGTGAAAATTTAAAAAGTGTACAGCAGGTGCTGGTTGGCATTTTTAAGCAATAAAAACAGCAAATGTGTGTAAAACTACTACCAAAGCTTTGGGATTCAAACCACTGCCTGTAACTAGTATAAAGGGGAGAGTTATACTCTAAAAATAAGAGAATTTACTTGGAAAGTATCCTTTGTGAAGTTATGAGTTAGAATCAAAAAAGTCTACAGCAGAGGGAGCTGGGAAGCATTTTTAAGCAATAAAAACAGCAAATGTGTGTAAAACTCCAACCAAAGCTTTGGGATTCAAACCACTGCCTGTAACTAGTATGAAGGCGAGAGTTCTACTCTCAAAAGCAAGAGACTTTACTGGGAAAGCATCCTTTGTGAAGTTATGAGTTACAATAAATAAAAGTGTACAGCAGAGGGAGCTGGGAAGCATTTTTAAGCAATAAAAACTGCAAATGTGTGTAAAACTCCAACCAAAGCTTTGGGATTCAAACCACTGCCTGTAACTAGTTGAAAGGGGAGAGTTGAACTCGAAAATGCAAGAGAATTTACTTGGAAAGCGTCCTTTGTGAAGTTATGAGTGAAAATAAAAAAAGTGTACAGCAGAGGAAGCTGGGAAGCATTTTTAAGCAATAAAAACAGCAAATGTGTGTAAAACTCCAACCATAGCTTTGGGATTCAGTAAACTACCTGTAACTAGTATAAAGGGGAGAGTTCTACTCTAAAAAGTGAGAGAATTTCCTGAGAAAGCATCCTTTGTGAAGTTATGATCAAAATAAAAAAAAAGTGTACAGCAGAGGGAGCTGGGAAGCATTTTTAAGCAATAGAAACTGCAAATGTGTGTAAAACTCCAACCAAAGCTTTAGGATTCAAACCACTGCCTGCAACTTGTATAACGGGGAGAGTTCTACTTTAAAAAGCAAGAGACTTTACCGGGAAAGCATCATTTGTGAAGTTATGCGTCAAAATAAAAAATGTGTACAGCAGGCGCTGGGAAGCATTTTTAAGCAACAAAAACAGCAAATGTGTGTAGAACTCCAACCAAAGCTTTGGGATTCAAACCACTGCCTGTAAATAGTATAAAGGGGAGAGTTCTACTCTAAAAAGTGAGAGAATTTCCTGAGAAAGCATCCTTTGTGAAGTTATGATCAAAATAAAAAAAAAGTGCACAGCAGAGGGAGCTGGGAAGCATTTTTAAGCAATAGAAACTGCAAATGTGTGTAAAACTCCAACCAAAGCTTTAGGATTCAAACCACTGCCTGCAACTTGTATAACGGGGAGAGTTCTACTTTAAAAAGCAAGAGACTTTACCGGGAAAGCATCATTTGTGAAGTTATGAGTCGAAATAAAAAATGTGTACAGCAGGCGCTGGGAAGCATTTTTAAGCAACAAAAACTAAAAAACTCCAAACAAAGCTTTGGGCTTCAAACCACTGCCTGTAACTAGGATAAAGGGGAGAGTTCTCCTCTAAAAAGCAAGAGAATTAACTGGGAAAGCATCCTTTGGGAAGTTATGAGTCACAATAAAAAAAGTGTACAGCAGAGGGAGCTGGGAAGCATTTTTTAAGCGAGAGAAACTGCAAATGTGTGTAAAACTCAAACCAAAGCTTTGGGATTCAAAACCACTGCCTGTAACTAGTATAAAGGGGAGAGTTCTCCTCAAAAAAGCAAGAGAATTTTCTGGGAAAGCATCCTTTGTGAAGTTATGAGTCAAAATAAAAAAGTGTACAGCAGGTTCTGGGGAGCATTTTTAAGCGATAAAAACTGCAAATGTGTGTAAAACTCACAAACCACAACCTGTAACTAGTACAAAGGGGAGAGTTTTACTCTAAAAAGCAAGAGAATTAACTGAGAAAATATCCTTTGTGAAGTTATGGGTTAAAATAAATAATGTGTAAAGCAGGCGCTGGGAAGCATTTTTAAGCAATAAAAACAGCAAATGTGTGTAGAACTCCAACCAAAGCTTTGGGATTCAAACCACTGCCTGTAAATAGTATAAAGGGGAGAGTTTTAATCTAAAAAGCAAGAGAATTTACTGGGAAAGCATCCTTTGTGAAGTTATGAGTAAAAATAAAAAATGTGTAAAGCAGGCGCTGGGAAGCATTTTTAAGCAATAAAAACTGCAAATGTGTGTAAAACTCCAACCAAAGCTTTGGGATTCAAACCACTGCCTGTAACTGGTATAAATGGGAGAGTTCTACTCTAAAAACAAGAGACTTTACTGGGAAAGCATCCTTTGTTACGTTATGAGTCAAAATAAAAAATTTGTAAAGCAGGCGCTGGGAAGCATTTTTAAGCAATAAAAAAAGCAAATTTGTTAAAACTCCAACCAAAGGTTTGGGATTACAACCACTGTCTGCAACTAGTGTAAAGGGGAAAGTTTCACTCTAAAAAGCAAGAGAATTTACTGGGAAAGCATCCTTTGTGAAGTTATGAGTTCCAATAAAGAAAGTTTAAAGCAGAGGGAGCTGGGAAGCATTTTTAAGCAATAAAAAGAGCAAATGTGTGTAGAACTCCAACCAAAGCTTTGGGATTCAAACCACTGCCTGCAAATAGTATAAAGGGAAGAGTTTTAATCTAAAAAGCAAGAGAATTTACTGGGAAAGCATCCTTTGTGAAGTTATGAGTAAAAATAAAAAAAGTGTACAGCAGGCGCTGGGAAGCATTTTTAAGCGATAAAAACTGCAAATGTGTGTAAAACTCCAACTAAAGCTTTGGGATTCAAACCACTGCCTGTAACTGGTATAAATGGGAGAGTTATACTCTAAAAAGCAAGATAATTTACTGGGAAAGCATCCTTTGTGAGGTTATGAGTAAAAATAAAAAAAGTGTACAGCAGAGGGAGCTGGGAAGCATTTTTTAAGCGATAGAAACTGCAAATGTGTGTAAAACTCAAACCAAAGCTTTGGGATTCAAAACCACTGCCTGTAACTAGTATAAAGGGGAGAGTTCTCCTCAAAAAAGCAAGAGAATTTTCTGGGAAAGCATCCTTTGTGAAGTTATGAGTCAAAATAAAAAAAGTGTACAGCAGGTTCTGGGGAGCATTTTTAAGCGATAAAAACTGCAAATGTGTGTAAAACTCACAAACCACAACCTGTAACTAGTACAAAGGGGAGAGTTTTACTCTAAAAAGCAAGAGAATTAACTGAGAAAGTATCCTTTGTGAAGTTATGGGTTAAAATAAATAATGTGTAAAGCAGGCGCTGGGAAGCATTTTTAAGCAATAAAAACAGCAAATTTGTTAAAACTCCAACCAAAGGTTTGGAATTACAGCCACTGTCTGTAACTAGTGTAAAGGGGAAAGTTTCACTCTAAAAAGCAAGAGAATTTACTGGGAAAGCATCCTTTGTGAAGTTATGAGTTCCAATAAAAAAAGTTTAAAGCAGAGGGAGCTGGGAAGCATTTTTAAGCAATAAAAACAGCAAATGTGTGTAGAACTCCAACCAAAGCTTTGGGATTCAAACCACTGCCTGTAAATAGTATAAAGGGGAGAGTTTTAATCTAAAAAGCAAGAGAATTTACTGGGAAAGCATCCTTTGTGAAGTTATGAGTAAAAATAAAAAATGTGTAAAGCAGGCGCTGGGAAGCATTTTTAAGCAATAAAAACTGCAAATGTGTGTAAAACTCCAACCAAAGCTTTGGGATTCAAACCACTGCCTGTAACTGGTATAAATGGGAAAGTTCTACTCTAAAAACAAGAGACTTTACTGGGAAAGCATCCTTTGTTACGTTATGAGTCAAAATAAAAAATGTGTAAAGCAGGCGCTGGGAAGCATTTTTAAGCAATAAAAAAAGCAAATTTGTTAAAACTCCAACCAAAGGTTTGGGATTACAACCACTGTCTGCAACTAGTGTAAAGGGGAAAGTTTCACTCTAAAAAGCAAGAGAATTTACTGGGAAAGCATCCTTTGTGAAGTTATGAGTTCCAATAAAGAAAGTTTAAAGCAGAGGGAGCTGGGAAGCATTTTTAAGCAATAAAAAGAGCAAATGTGTGTAGAACTCCAACCAAAGCTTTGGGATTCAAACCACTGCCTGCAAATAGTATAAAGGGGAGAGTTTTAATCTAAAAAGCAAGAGAATTTACTGGGAAAGCATCCTTTGTGAAGTTATGAGTAAAAATAAAAAAAGTGTACAGCAGGCGCTGGGAAGCATTTTTAAGCGATAAAAACTGCAAATGTGTGTAAAACTCCAACTAAAGCTTTGGGATTCAAACCACTGCCTGTAACTGGTATAAATGGGAGAGTTATACTCTAAAAAGCAAGATAATTTACTGGGAAAGCATCCTTTGTGAGGTTATGAGTAAAAATAAAAAAAGTGTACAGCAGGCGCTGGGAAGCATTTTTAAGCGATAAAAACTGCAAATGTGTGTAAAACTCCAACTAAAGCTTTGGGATTCAAACCACTGCCTGTAACTGGTATAAATGGGAGAGTTCTACTCTAAAAAGCAAGAGACTTTACTGGGAAAGCATCCTTTGTGAATTTATGAGTCAAAACAAAAAAAGTGGACAGCAGGCGCTGGGAAGCATTTTTAAGCAATAAATACTTCAAATATGTGTAAAACTCCAACCAAAGCTTTGGGATTCAAACCACTGCCTGTAAGTGGTATAAAGGGGAGAGTTCTACTCTAAAAAGCAAGAGACTTTACCGGGAAAGCATCATTTGTGAAGTTATGCGTCAAAATAAAAAATGTGTACAGCAGGCGCTGGGAAGCATTTTTAAGCAATAAAAACAGCATATGTGTAAAAACTCCAACCAAAGGTTTGGGATTCAAACCACTGTCTGTAACTAGAATAAAGGGGAGAGTTTTACTCTAAAAAACAAGACAATTTACTGGGAAAGCGTCCTTTGTGAAGTTATGTGTCAAAATCAAAAAAGTGTACAGCAGAGGGAGCTGGGTAGCATTTTTAAGCAAAAAAAACTGCAAATGTGTGTAAAACTCCAACCAAAGCTTTGGGATTCAAACCACTGCCTGTAACTAGTTGAAAGGGGAGAGTTGAACTCGAAAATGCAAGAGAATTTACTTGGAAAGCGTCCTTTGTGAAGTTATGAGTTACAATAAAAAAAGTGTACAGCAGGGGCTGGGAAGCATTTTTAAGCAATAAAAACAGCAAATGTGTGTAAAACTCCAACCAAAGCTTTGGGATTCAAACCACTGCCTGCAACTTGTATAACGGGGAGAGTTCTACTTTAAAAAGCAAGAGACTTTACCGGGAAAGCATCATTTGTGAAGTTATGCGTCAAAATAAAAAATGTGTACAGCAGGCGCTGGGAAGCATTTTTAAGCAACAAAAACTAAAAAACTCCAAACAAAGCTTTGGGCTTCAAACCACTGCCTGTAACTAGGATAAAGGGGAGAGTTCTCCTCTAAAAAGCAAGAGAATTAACTGGGAAAGCATCCTTTGGGAAGTTATGAGTCACAATAAAAAAAGTGTACAGCAGAGGGAGCTGGGAAGCATTTTTTAAGCGATAGAAACTGCAAATGTGTGTAAAACTCAAACCAAAGCTTTGGGATTCAAAACCACTGCCTGTAACTAGTATAAAGGGGAGAGTTCTCCTCAAAAAAGCAAGATAATTTTCTGGGAAAGCATCCTTTGTGAAGTTATGAGTCAAAATAAAAAAAGAGTACAGCAGGTTCTGGGGAGCATTTTTAAGCGATAAAAACTGCAAATGTGTGTAAAACTCACAAACCACAACCTGTAACTAGTACAAAGGGGAGAGTTTTACTCTAAAAAGCAAGAGAATTAACTGGGAAAGTATCCTTTGTGAAGTTATGGGTTAAAATAAAAAAAGTGTACAGCAGAGGAAGCTAGGAAGCATTTTTAAGCGATAAAAACTGCAAATGTGTGTAAAACTCCAACCAAAGCTTTGGGATTCAAACCACTGCCTGTAACTAGTATAAATAGGAGAGTTATACTCTAAAAAGCAAGATAATTTACTGGGAAAGCATCCTTTGTGAGGTTATGAGTAAAAATAAAAAAAGTGTACAGCAGGCGCTGGGAAGCATTTTTAAGCAATAAAAACAGCAAATTTGTTAAAACTCCAACCAAAGGTTTGGGATTACAACCACTGTCTGTAACTAGTGTAAAGGGGAAAGTTTCACTCTAAAAAGCAAGAGACTTTACTGGGAAAGCATCCTTTGTGAATTTATGAGTCAAAACAAAAAAAGTGGACAGCAGGCGCTGGGAAGCATTTTTAAGCAATAAATACTGCAAATATGTGTAAAACTCCAACCAAAGCTTTGGGATTCAAACCACTGCCTGTAACTGGTATAAATGGGAGAGTTCTACTCTAAAAAAAAGAGACTTTACTGGGAAAGCATCCTTTGTTAAGTTATGAGTCAAAATAAATAATGTGTAAAGCAGGCGCTGGGAAGCATTTTTAAGCAATAAAAACAGCAAATTTGTTAAAACTCCAACCAAAGGTTTGGGATTACAACCACTGTCTGTAACTAGTGTAAAGGGGAAAGTTTCACTCTAAAAAGCAAGAGAATTAACTGGGAAAGTATCCTTTGTGAAGTTATGGGTTAAAATAAAAAAAGTGTACAGCAGAGGAAGCTGGGAAGCATTTTTAAGCGATAAAAACTGCAAATGTGTGTAAAACTCCAACTAAAGCTTTGGGATTCAAACCACTGCCTGTAACTGGTATAAATGGGAGAGTTCTACTCTAAAAACAAGAGACTTTACTGGGAAAGCATCCTTTGTTAAGTTATGAGTCAAAATAAATAATGTGTAAAGCAGGCGCTGGGAAGCATTTTTTAAGCAATAAAAACAGCAAATTTGTTAAAACTCCAACCAAAGGTTTGGGATTACAACCACTGTCTGTAACTAGTGTAAAGGGGAAAGTTTCACTCTAAAAAGCAAGAGAATTTACTGGGAAAGCATCCTTTGTGAAGTTATGAGTTCCAATAAAAAAAGTTTAAAGCAGAGGGAGCTGGGAAGCATTTTTAAGCAATAAAAACAGCAAATGTGTGGAACTCCAACCAAAGCTTTGGGATTCAAACCACTGCCTGTAAATAGTATAAAGGGGAGAGTTTTAATCTAAAAAGCAAGAGAATTTACTGGGAAAGCATCCTTTGTGAATTTATGAGTCAAAACAAAAAAAGTGGACAGCAGGCGCTGGGAAGCATTTTTAAGCAATAAATACTGCAAATATGTGTAAAACTCCAACCAAAGCTTTGGGATTCAAACCACTGCCTGTAACTAGTATAAAGGGGAGAGTTCTCCTCGAAAAAGCAAGAGAATTTACTGGGAAAGCATCCTTTGTGAAGTTATGAGTCAAAATAAAAAAAGTGTACAGCAGGTTCTGGGGAGCATTTTTAAGAGATAAAAAATGCAAATGTGTGTAAAACTCCAACCAAAGCTTTGGGATTAAATCCACTGCCTGTAACTAGTATAAAGGGGAGAGTTTTACGATAAAAAGCAAGACAATTTAATGGGAAAGCATCCTTTGTGAAGTTATGAGTCAAAATAAAAAAAGTGTACAGCAGGCGCTGGGAAGCATTTTTAAGCGATAAAAACTGCAAATGTGTGTAAAACTCACAAACCACAACCTGTAACTAGTACAAAGGGGAGGGTTTTACTCTAAAAAGCAAGAGAATTAACTGGGAAAGTATCCTTTGTGAAGTTATGGGTTAAAATAAAAAAAGTGTACAGCAGAGGAAGCTGGGAAGCATTTTTAAGCGATAAAAACTGCAAATGTGTGTAAAACTCCAACCAAAGCTTTGGGATTCAAACCACTGCCTGTAACTAGTAGAAATGGGAGAGTTATACTCTAAAAAGCAAGATAATTTACTGGGAAAGCATCCTTTGTGAAGTTATGAGTCAAAATAAATAATGTGTAAAGCAGGCGCTGGGAAGCATTTTTAAGCAATAAAAACAGCAAATTTGTTAAAACTCCAACCAAAGGTTTGGGATTACAACCACTGTCTGTAACTAGTGTAAAGGGGAAAGTTTCACTCTAAAAAGAAAGAGAATGTACTGGGAAAGCATCCTTTGTGAAGTTATGAGTTCCAATAAAAAAAGTTTAAAGCAGAGGGAGCTGGGAAGCATTTTTAAGCAATAAAAACAGCAAATGTGTGGAACTCAAACCAAAGCTTTGGGATTCAAACCACTGCCTGTAAATAGTATAAAGGGGAGAGTTTTAATCTAAAAAGCAAGAGAATTTACTGGGAAAGCATCCTTTGTGATGTTATGAGTTACAATAAAAAAAAGTGTCCAGCAGAGGGAGCTGGGAAGCATTTTTAAGCAAAAAAATGCAAATGTGTGTAAATCTCCAACCAAAGCTTTGGGATTCAAACCACTGCCTGTAACTAGTATAAATGGGAGAGTTTTAGTCGAAAAAGCAAAATAATTTACTGGGAAAGCATCCTTTGTGAAGTTCTGAGTCAAAATGTAAAAAGTGTACAGCAGGTTCTGGGGAGCATTTTTAAGATATAAAAACTGCAAATGTGTGTAAAACTCCAACCAAAGCTTTGGGATTAAATCCACTGTCTGTAACTAGTATAAAGGGGAGAGTTTTACGATAAAAAGCAAGGCAATTTAATGGGAAAGCATCCTTTGTGAAGTTATAAGTCAAAATAAAAAAAGTGTACAGCAGGCGCTGGGAAGCATTTTTAAGCGATAAAAACTGCAAATGTGTGTAAAACTCACAATCCACAACCTGTAACTAGTACAAAGGGGAGAGTTTTATTCTAAAACGCAAGAGAATTAACTGGGAAATTATCCTTTGTGAAGGTATGGGTTAAAATAAAAAAAGTGTACAGGAGAGGAAGCTGTGAAAAATTTTTAAGCGATAAAAACTGCAAATGTGTGTAAAACTCCAACCAAAGCTTTGGGATTCAAACCACTGCCTGTAATTAGGATAAAGGGGAGAGTTTTACTATCAAAAGCCAGAGACTTTACTGGGAAAGCATCCTTTGTGAAGTTATGAGTCAAAACAAAAAAAGTGTACAGCGGGCGCTGGGAAGCATTTTTAAGCGATAAAAACTGCAAATATGTGTAAAACTCCAACCAAAGCTTTGGGATTCAAACCACTGCCTGTAACTAGTATAAATGGGAGAGTTTTACTCGAAAAAGCAAAAGAATTTACTGGGAAAGCATCCTTTGTGAAGTTCTGAGTCAAAATGTGAAAAGTGTACAGCAGAGGGAGCTGGGAAGAATTTTTAAGCAATAAAAACTGCAAATGTGTGTAAAACTCACAAACCACTGCCTGTAACTCGTATAAAGGGGAGAGTTTTACTCTCAAAAGCAAGAGACTTAACTGGGAAAGCATCCTTTGTGAAGTTCTGAGTCAAAATGAAAAAGTGTACAGCAGAGGGAGCTGGGAAGCATTTTTAAGCAAAAAAATGCAAATGTGTGTAAAACTCCAACCAAAGCTTTGGGATTCAAACCACTGCCTGTAACTGGTATAAATGGGAGAGTTCTACTCTAAAAACAAGATACTTTACTGGGAAAGCATCCTTTGTTAAGTTATGAGTCAAAATAAATAATGTGTAAAGCAGGCGCTGGGAAGCATTTTTAAGCAATAAAAACAGCAAATTTGTTAAAACTCCAACCAAAGGTTTGGGATTACAACCACTGTCTGTAACTAGTGTAAAGGGGAAAGTTTCACTCTAAAAAGCAAGAGAATGTACTGGGAAAGCATCCTTTGTGAAGTTATGAGTTCCAATAAAAAAAGTTTAAAGCAGAGGGAGCTGGGAAGCATTTTTAAGCAATAAAAACAGCAAATGTGTGGAACTCCAACCAAAGCTTTGGGATTCAAACCACTGCCTGTAAATAGTATAAAGGGGAGAGTTTTAATCTAAAAAGCTAGAGAATTTACTGGGAAAGCATCCTTTGTGATGTTATGAGTTACAATAAAAAAAAGTGTCCAGCAGAGGGAGCTGGGAAGCATTTTTAAGCAAAAAAATGCAAATGTGTGTAAATCTCCAACCAAAGCTTTGGGATTCAAACCACTGCCTGTAACTGGTATGAAGGGGAGAGTTCTACTCTAAAAAGCAAGAGACTTTACTGGGAAAGCATCCTTTGTTAAGTTATGAGTCAAAATAAAAAATGTGTACAGCAGGCGCTGGGAAGCATTTTTAAGCAATAAAAACAGCAAATGTGTGTAAAACTCCAACCAAAGCTTTGGGATTCAAACCACTGCCTGTAACTAGTATAAAGGGGAGAGTTGAACTCGAAAATGCAAGAGAATTTACTTGGAAAGCGTCCTTTGTGAAGTTATGAGTGAAAATAAAAAAAGTGTACAGCAGGCGCTGGGAAGCATTTTTAAGCAATAAAAAGAGCAAATGTGTGTAAAACTCCAACCATAGCTTTGGGATTCAATAAACTACCTGTAAGTAGTATAAAGGGGAGAGTTCTACTCTAAAAAGTGAGAGAATTTCCTGAGAAAGCATCCTTTGTGAAGTTATGATCAAAATAAAAAAAAGTGTACAGCATAGGGAGCTGGGAAGCATTTTTAAGCAATAAAAACTGCAAATATGTGTAAAACTCCAACCAAAGCTTTGGGATTCAAACCACTGCCTGTAACTAGTATAAATGGGAGAGTTTTAGTCGAAAAAGCAAAATAATTTACTGGGAAAGCATCCTTTGTGAAGTTCTGAGTCAAAATGTAAAAAGTGTACAGCAGGTTCTGGGGAGCATTTTTAAGATATAAAAACTGCAAATGTGTGTAAAACTCCAACCAAAGCTTTGGGATTAAATCCACTGTCTGTAACTAGTATAAAGGGGAGAGTTTTACGATAAAAAGCAAGGCAATTTAATGGGAAAGCATCCTTTGTGAAGTTATAAGTCAAAATAAAAAAAGTGTACAGCAGGCGCTGGGAAGCATTTTTAAGCGATAAAAACTGCAAATGTGTGTAAAACTCACAAACCACAACCTGTAACTAGTACAAAGGGGAGAGTTTTATTCTAAAACGCAAGAGAATTAACTGGGAAAGTATCCTTTGTGAAGGTATGGGTTAAAATAAAAAAAGTGTACAGCAGAGGAAGCTGGGAAAAAATTTTAAGCGATAAAAACTGCAAATGTGTGTAAAACTCCAACCAAAGCTTTGGGATTCAAACCACTGCCTGTAACGAGAATAAATGGGAGAGTTATACTCTAAAAAGCAAGAGAATTTACTGGGAAAGCATCCTTTGTGAAGTTTTTAGTAAAAATAAAAAAAGTGTACAGCAGGCGCTGGGAAGCATTTTTAAGCAATAAAAACTGCAAATGTGTGTAAAACTCCAACCAAAGCTTTGGGATTCAAACCACTGCCTGTAATTAGGATAAAGGGGAGAGTTTTACTATCAAAAGCCAGAGACTTTACTGGGAAAGCATCCTTTGTGAAGTTATGAGTCAAAACAAAAAAAGTGTACAGCGGGCGCTGGGAAGCATTTTTAAGCGATAAAAACTGCAAATATGTGTAAAACTCCAACCAAAGCTTTGGGATTCAAACCACTGCCTGTAACTAGTATAAATGGGAGAGTTTTACTCGAAAAAGCAAAAGAATTTACTGGGAAAGCATCCTTTGTGAAGTTCTGAGTCAAAATGTGAAAAGTGTACAGCAGAGGGAGCTGGGAAGAATTTTTAAGCAATAAAAACTGCAAATGTGTGTAAAACTCACAAACCACTGCCTGTAACTCGTATAAAGGGGAGAGTTTTACTCTCAAAAGCAAGAGACTTAACTGGGAAAGCATCCTTTGTGAAGTTCTGAGTCAAAATGAAAAAGTGTACAGCAGACGGAGCTGGGAAGCATTTTTAAGCAATAAAAACTGCAAATGTGTGTAAAACTCACAAAGCACAACCTGTAACTTGTATAAAGGGGAGAGTTTTACTCTAAAAAGCAAGAGAATTTACTGGGAAAGCATCCTTTGTGAAGTTCTGAGTCAACATGTAAAAAGTGTACAGCAGGCGCTGGGAAGCATTTTTAAGCAATAAAAACAGCAAATGTGTGTAAAACTCCAACCAAAGCTTTGGGATTCAAACCACTGCCTGTAACTAGTATAACGGGGAGAGTTATACTCCAAAAAACAAGAGACTTTACTGGGAAAGCATCCTTTGGGAAGTTATGAGTTACAATAAAAAAAGTGTACAGCAAAGGGAGCTGGGAAGCATTTTTAAGCAATAAAAACAGCAAATGCGTGTAAAACTCCAAGATAAGCTTTGGGATTCAAACCACTGGCTGAAACTAGTATAAAGGGGAGAGTTCTATTCCAAAAAACAAGAGACTTTACTGGGAAAGCATCCTTTGTTAAGTTATGAGTCAAAATAAATAATGTGTAAAGCAGGCGCTGGGAAGCATTTTTAAGCAATAAAAACAGCAAATTTGTTAAAACTCCAACCAAAGGTTTGGGATTACAACCACTGTCTGTAACTAGTGTAAAGGGGAAAGTTTCACTCTAAAAAGCAAGAGAATGTACTGGGAAAGCATCCTTTGTGAAGTTATGAGTTCCAATAAAAAAAGTTTAAAGCAGAGGGAGCTGGGAAGCATTTTTAAGCAATAAAAACAGCAAATGTGTGGAACTCCAACCAAAGCTTTGGGATTCAAACCACTGCCTGTAAATAGTATAAAGGGGAGAGTTTTAATCTAAAAAGCAAGAGAATTTACTGGGAAAGCATCCTTTGTGATGTTATGAGTTACAATAAAAAAAAGTGTCCAGCAGAGGGAGCTGGGAAGCATTTTTAAGCAAAAAAATGCAAATGTGTGTAAATCTCCAACCAAAGCTTTGGGATTCAAACCACTGCCTGTAACTGGTATGAAGGGGAGAGTTCTACTCTAAAAAGCAAGAGACTTTACTGGGAAAGCATCCTTTGTTAAGTTATGAGTCAAAATAAAAAATGTGTACAGCAGGCGCTGGGAAGCATTTTTAAGCAATAAAAACAGCAAATGTGTGTAAAACTCCAACCAAAGCTTTGGGATTCAAACCACTGCCTGTAACTAGTTTAAAAGGGGAGAGTTGAACTCGAAAATGCAAGAGAATTTACTTGGAAAGCGTCCTTTGTGAAGTTATGAGTGAAAATAAAAAAAGTGTACAGCAGGCGCTGGGAAGCATTTTTAAGCAATAAAAAGAGCAAATGTGTGTAAAACTCCAACCATAGCTTTGGGATTCAATAAACTACCTGTAAGTAGTATAAAGGGGAGAGTTCTACTCTAAAAAGTGAGAGAATTTCCTGAGAAAGCATCCTTTGTGAAGTTATGATCAAAATAAAAAAAAGTGTACAGCATAGGGAGCTGGGAAGCATTTTTAAGCAATAAAAACTGCAAATATGTGTAAAACTCCAACCAAAGCTTTGGGATTCAAACCACTGCCTGTAACTAGTATAAATGGGAGAGTTTTAGTCGAAAAAGCAAAATAATTTACTGGGAAAGCATCCTTTGTGAAGTTCTGAGTCAAAATGTAAAAAGTGTACAGCAGGTTCTGGGGAGCATTTTTAAGATATAAAAACTGCAAATGTGTGTAAAACTCCAACCAAAGCTTTGGGATTAAATCCACTGTCTGTAACTAGTATAAAGGGGAGAGTTTTACGATAAAAAGCAAGGCAATTTAATGGGAAAGCATCCTTTGTGAAGTTATAAGTCAAAATAAAAAAAGTGTACAGCAGGCGCTGGGAAGCATTTTTAAGCGATAAAAACTGCAAATGTGTGTAAAACTCACAAACCACAACCTGTAACTAGTACAAAGGGGAGAGTTTTAATCTAAAACGCAAGAGAATTAACTGGGAAAGTATCC
This sequence comes from Phycodurus eques, assembly GCF_024500275.1. NCBI lineage: Eukaryota > Metazoa > Chordata > Actinopteri > Syngnathiformes > Syngnathidae > Phycodurus > Phycodurus eques. The sequence continues at coordinate 96,048 of NW_026904078.1, read as the reverse complement.
TTTGTGAAGGTATGGGTTAAAATAAAAAAAGTGTACAGCAGAGGAAGCTGGGAAAAAATTTTAAGCGATAAAAACTGCAAATGTGTGTAAAACTCCAACCAAAGCTTTGGGATTCAAACCACTGCCTGTAACGAGAATAAATGGGAGAGTTATACTCTAAAAAGCAAGAGAATTTACTGGGAAAGCATCCTTTGTGAAGTTTTTAGTAAAAATAAAAAAAGTGTACAGCAGGCGCTGGGAAGCATTTTTAAGCAATAAAAACTGCAAATGTGTGTAAAACTCCAACCAAAGCTTTGGGATTCAAACCACTGCCTGTAATTAGGATAAAGGGGAGAGTTTTACTATCAAAAGCCAGAGACTTTACTGGGAAAGCATCCTTTGTGAAGTTATGAGTCAAAACAAAAAAAGTGTACAGCGGGCGCTGGGAAGCATTTTTAAGCGATAAAAACTGCAAATATGTGTAAAACTCCAACCAAAGCTTTGGGATTCAAACCACTGCCTGTAACTAGTATAAATGGGAGAGTTTTACTCGAAAAAGCAAAAGAATTTACTGGGAAAGCATCCTTTGTGAAGTTCTGAGTCAAAATGTGAAAAGTGTACAGCAGAGGGAGCTGGGAAGAATTTTTAAGCAATAAAAACTGCAAATGTGTGTAAAACTCACAAACCACTGCCTGTAACTCGTATAAAGGGGAGAGTTTTACTCTCAAAAGCAAGAGACTTAACTGGGAAAGCATCCTTTGTGAAGTTCTGAGTCAAAATGAAAAAGTGTACAGCAGAGGGAGCTGGGAAGCATTTTTAAGCAATAAAAACTGCAAATGTGTGTAAAACTCACAAAGCACAACCTGTAACTTGTATAAAGGGGAGAGTTTTACTCTAAAAAGCAAGAGAATTTACTGGGAAAGCATCCTTTGTGAAGTTCTGAGTCAACATGTAAAAAGTGTACAGCAGGCGCTGGGAAGCATTTTTAAGCAATAAAAACAGCAAATGTGTGTAAAACTCCAACCAAAGCTTTGGGATTCAAACCACTGCCTGTAACTAGTATAACGGGGAGAGTTATACTCCAAAAAACAAGAGACTTTACTGGGAAAGCATCCTTTGGGAAGTTATGAGTTACAATAAAAAAAGTGTACAGCAAAGGGAGCTGGGAAGCATTTTTAAGCAATAAAAACAGCAAATGCGTGTAAAACTCCAAGATAAGCTTTGGGATTCAAACCACTGGCTGAAACTAGTATAAAGGGGAGAGTTCTATTCCAAAAAACAAGAGACTTTACTGGGAAAGCATCCTTTGTGAAGTTATGAGTCAAAATAAAAAAAAGTGTACACCAGGCGCTGGGAAGCATTTTTAAGCAATAAAAACAGCAAATGTGTGTAAAACTCCAACCAAAGCTTTGGGATTCAAACCATTGCCTGTAACTAGTATGAAGGGGAGAGTTATACTCTAAAAAGCAAGAGACTTAACTGGGAAAGCATCCTTTGTGAAGCTATGAGTCAAAATAAAAAAAGTGTACAGCAGGAGCTGGGAAGCATTTTTAAGCAATAAAAACAGCAAATGTGTGTAAAACTCCAACCAAAGCTTTGGGATCCAAACCACTGCCTGTAACTAGTATAAAGGGCAGAGTTTTACTCTAAAAAGCAAGATAATTTACTGGGAAAGCATCCTTTGTGAAGTGATGAGTTACAATAAAATAAGTGTACAGCAGAGGGAGCTGGGAAGCATTTTGAAGCAATAAAAACTGCAAATGTGTGTCAAACTCCAACCAAAGTTTTGGGATTCAAACCACTGCCTGTAACTCGTATGAAGGGGAGAGTTCTCCTCTAAAACGCAAGAGACTTTACTGGGAAAGCATCCTTTTTGAAGTGATGAGTGAAAATAAAAAAGTGGACAGCAGAGGGAGCTGGGAAGCATTTCTAAGCAATAAAAACAGGAAATGTGTGTAAAACTCCAACCAAAGCTATAATAAAAACTGCAAATGTGTGTCAAACTCCAACCAAAGCGTTGGGATTCAAACCACTGCCTGTAACTAGTATGACGGGGAGAGTTCGACTCTAAAAAGCAAGATACTTTACTGGGAAAGCATCCTTTGTGAAGTTATGAGTGAAAATAAAAAAAGTGAACAGCAGAGGGAGCTGGGAATCATTTTTAAGCAATAAAAACTGCAAATGTGTGTAAAAGTCCAACCAAAGCTTTGGGATTCAAACCATTGCCTGTAACTAGTATGAAGGGGAGAGTTATACTCTAAAAAGCAAGAGATTAACTGGGAAAGCATCCTTTGTGAAGTGATGAGTTACAATAAAATAAGTGTACAGCAGAGGGAGCTGGGAAGCATTTTTAAGCAATAAAAACAGCAAATGTGTGTACAACTCCAACCAAAGCTTTGGGATTCAAACCACTGCCTGTAAATAGTATAAAGGGGAGAGTTTTAATCTAAAGAGCAAGAGAATTTAATGGGAAAGCATCCTTTGTGAAGTTATGAGTAAAAATAAAAAAAAGTGTACAGCAGGCGCTGGGAAGCATTTTTAAGCGATAAAAACTGCAAATGTGTATAAAACTCCAACTAAGGCTTTGGGATTCAAACCACTGCCTGTAACTGGTATAAATGGGAGAGTTCTACTCTAAGAACAAGAGACTTTACTGGGAAAGCGTCCTTTGTGAAGTTATGAGTGAAAATAAAAAAAGTGTACAGCAGGCGCTGGGAAGCATTTTTAAGCAATAAAAAGAGCAAATGTGTGTAAAACTCCAACCATAGCTTTGGGATTCAATAAACTACCTGTAAGTAGTATAAAGGGGAGAGTTCTACTCTAAAAAGTGAGAGAATTTCCTGAGAAAGCATCCTTTGTGAAGTTATGATCAAAATAAAAAAAAAGTGTAAAGCAGAGGGATCTGGGAAGCATTTTTAAGCGATAGAAACTGCAAATGTGTGTAAAACTCCAACCAAAGCTTTAGGATTCAAACCACTGCCTGCAACTTGTATAACGGGGAGAGTTCTACTTTAAAAAGCAAGAGACTTTACCGGGAAAGCATCATTTGTGAAGTTATGCGTCAAAATAAAAAATGTGTACAGCAGGCGCTGGGAAGCATTTTTAAGCAACAAAAACTAAAAAACTCCAAACAAAGCTTTGGGATTCAAACCACTGCCTGTAACTAGGATAAAGGGGAGAGTTCTCCTCTAAAAAGCAAGAGAATTAACTGGGAAAGCATCCTTTGGGAAGTTATGAGTCACAATAAAAAAAGTGTACAGCAGAGGGAGCTGGGAAGAATTTTTTAAGCGATAGAAACTGCAAATGTGTGTTAAACTCCAACCAAAGCTTTGGGATTCAAACCACTGCCTGTAACTAGTATAAAGGGGAGAGTTCTCCTCGAAAAAGCAAGATAATTTACTGGGAAAGCATCCTTTGTGAAGTTATGATTAAAAATAAAAAAGTGTACAGCAGGTTCTGAGGAGCATTTTTAAGAGATAAAAACTGCAAATGTGTGTAAAACTCCAACCAAAGCTTTGGGATTAAATCCACTGTCTGTAACTAGTATAAAGGGGAGAGTTTTACGATAAAAAGCAAGACAATTTACTGGGAAAGCATCCTTTGTGAAGTTATGAGTCAAAATAAAAAAAGTGTACAGCAGGTGCTGGGAAGCATTTTTAAGCGATAAAAACTGCAAATGTGTGTAAAACTCACAAACCACAACCTGTAACTCGTACAAAGGGGAGGGTTTTACTCTAAAAAGCAAGAGAATTAACTGGGAAAGTATCCTTTGTGAAGTTATGGGTTAAAATAAAAAAAGTGTACAGCAGAGGAAGCTGGGAAGCATTTTTAAGCGATAAAAACTGCAAAAGTGTGTAAAACTCCAACCAAAGCTTTGGGATTCAAACCACTGCCTGTAACTAGTATAAATGGGAGAGGTATACTCTAAAAAGCAAGAGAATTTACTTTGAAAGCATCCTTTGTGAAGTTATGAGTAAAAATAAAAAAAGTGTGCAGCAGGCGCTGGGAAGCATTTTTAAGCGATAAAAACTGCAAATGTGTGTAAAACTCCAACTAAGGCTTTGGGATTCAAACCACTGCCTGTAACTGGTATAAATGGGAGAGTTCTACTCTAAAAACAAGAGACTTTACTGGGAAAGCATCTTTTGTTAAGTTATGAGTCAAAATAAATAATGTGTAAAGCAGGCGCTGGGAAGCATTTTTAAGCAATAAAAACAGCAAATTTGTTAAAACTCCAACCAAAGGTTTGGGATTACAACCACTGTCTGTAACTAGTGTAAAGGGGAAAGTTTCACTCTAAAAAGCAGGAGAATTTACTGGGAAAGCATCCTTTGTGAAGTTATGAGTTCCAATAAAAAAAGTTTAAAGCAGAGGGAGCTGGGAAGCATTTTTAAGCAATAAAAACAGCAAATGTGTGTAGAACTCCAACCAAAGCTTTGGGATTCAAACCACTGCCTGTAAATAGTATAAAGGGGAGAGTTTTAATCTAAAAAGCAAGAGAATTTACTGGGTAAGCATCCTTTGTGACGTTATGAGTTACAATAAAAAAAAGTGTCCAGCAGAGGGAGCTGGGAAGCATTTTTAAGCAATAAAAACAGCAAATGTGTGTAGAACTCACACCAAAGCTTTGGGATTCAAACCACTGCCTGTAAATAGTATAAAGGGGAGAGTTTTAATCTAAAAAGCAAGAGAATTTACTGGGTAAGCATCCTTTGTGACGTTATGAGTTACAAGAAAAAAAAGTGTCCAGCAGAGGGAGCTGGGAAGCATTTTTAAGCAAAAAATCAGCAAATGTGTGTAAATCTCCAACCAAAGCTTTGGGATTCAAACCACTGCCTGTAACTGGTATAAAGGGCAGAGTTCTACTCTAAAAAGCAAGAGACTTTACTGGGAAAGCATCCTTTGTGAATTTATGAGTCAAAACAAAAAAAGTGGACAGCAGGCGCTGGGAAGCATTTTTAAGCAATAAATACTGCAAATATGTGTAAAACTCCAACCAAAGCTTTGGGATTCAAACCACTGCCTGTAACTGGTATAAAGGGGAGAGTTCTACTCTAAAAAGCAAGAGACTTTACTGGGAAAGCATCCTTTGTTAAGTTATGAGTCAAAATAAAAAATGTGTACAGCAGGCGCTGGGAAGCATTTTTAAGCAATAAAAACTGCAAATGTGTGTAAAACTCCAACCAAAGCTTTGGGATTCAAACCACTGCCTGTAACTAGTTGAAAGGGGAGATTTGAACTCGAAAATGCAAGAGAATTTACTTGGAAAGCGTCCTTTGTGAAGTTATGAGTGAAAATAAAAAAGGTGTACAGCAGGCGCTGGGAAACATTTTTCAGCAATAAAAAGAGCAAATGTGTGTAAAACTCCAACCATAGCTTTGGGATTCAATAAACTACCTGTAACTAGTATAAAGGGGAGAGTTCTACTCTAAAAAGTGAGAGAATTTCCTGAGAAAGCATCCTTTGTGAAGTTATGATCAAAATTAAAAAAAAGTGTACAGCAGAGGGAGCTGGGAAGCATTTTTATGCAATAGAAACTGCAAATGTGTGTAAAACTCCAACCAAAGCTTAAGGATTCAAACCACTGCCTGCAACTTGTATAACGGGGAGAGTTCTACGTTAAAAAGCAAGAGACTTTACCGGGAAAGCATCATTTGTGAAGTTATGCGTCAAAATAAAAAATGTGTACAGCAGGCGCTGGGAAGCATTTTTAAGCAACAAAAACTAAAAAACTCCAAACAAAGCTTTGGGCTTCAAACCACTGCCTGTAACTTGGATAAAGGGGAGAGTTCTCCTCTAAAAAGCAAGATAATTAACTGGGAAAGCATCCTTCTGGAAGTTATGAGTCACAATAAAAAAAAGTGTAAAGCAGAGGGAGCTGGGAAGCATTTTTTCAGCGATAGAAACTGCAAATGTGTGTAAAACTCAAACCAAAGTTCTGGGATTCAAAACCACTGCCTGTAACTAGTATAAAGGGGAGAGTTCTCCTCAAAAAAGCAAGAGAATTTACTGGGAAAGCATCCTTTGTGAAGTTATGAGTCAAAATAAAAAAAGTGTACAGCAGGTTCTGGGGAGCATTTTTAAGCGATAGAAACTGCAAATGTGTGTAAAACTCACAAACCACAACCTGTAACTAGTACAAAGGGGAGAGTTTTACTCTAAAAAGCAAGAGAATTAACTGGGAAAGTATCCTTTGTGAAGTTATGGGTTAAAATAAAAAAAGTGTACAGCAGAGGAAGCTGGGAAGCATTTTTAAGCGATAAAAACTGCAAATGTGTGTAAAACTCCAACTAAAGCTTTGGGATTCAAACCACTGCCTGTAACTGGTATAAATGGGAGAGTTCTACTCTAAAAACAAGAGACTTTACTGGGAAAGCATCCTTTGTTAAGTTATGAGTCAAAATAAATAATGTGTAAAGCAGGCGCTGGGAAGCATTTTTAAGCAATAAAAACAGCAAATTTGTTAAAACTCCAACCAAAGGTTTGGGATTACAACCACTGTCTGTAACTAGTGTAAAGGGGAAAGTTTCACTCTAAAAAGCAAGAGAATTTACTGGGAAAGCATCCTTTGTGAAGTTATGAGTTCCAATAAAAAAAGTTTAAAGCAGAGGGAGCTGGGAAGCATTTTTAAGCAATAAAAACAGCAAATGTGTGGAACTCCAACCAAAGCTTTGGGATTCAAACCACTGCCTGTAAATAGTATAAAGGGGAGAGTTTTAATCTAAAAAGCAAGAGAATTTACTGGGAAAGCATCCTTTGTGATGTTATGAGTTACAATAAAGAAAGTGTCCAGCAGAGGGAGCTGGGAAGCATTTTTAAGCAAAAAACAGCAAATGTGTGTAAATCTCCAACCAAAGCTTTGGGATTCAAACCACTGCCTGTAACTGGTATAAAGGGGAGAGTTCTACTCTAAAAAGCAAGAGACTTTACTGGGAAACATCCTTTGTGAATTTATGAGTCAAAACAAAAAAAGTGGACAGCAGGCGCTGGGAAGCATTTTTATGCAATAAATACTGCAAATATGTGTAAAACTCCAACCAAAGCTTTGGGATTCAAACCACTGCCTGTAACTGGTATAAAGGGGAGAGTTCTACTCTAAAAAGCAAGAGACTTTACTGGGAAAGCATCCTTTGTTAAGTTATGAGTCAAAATAAAAAATGTGTACAGCAGGCGCTGGGAAGCATTTTTAAGCAATAAAAACAGCATATGTGTAAAAACTCCAACCAAAGGTTTGGGATTCAAACCACTGTCTCTAACTAGTATAAAGGGGAGAGTTTTAGTCAAAAAAGAAAGATAATTTACTGGGAAAGCATCCTTTGTGAAGTTATGAGTGAAAATTAAAAAAGTGTACAGCAGGCGCTGGGAAGCATTTTTAAGCAATAAAAACAGCAAATGTGTGTAAAACTCCAACCAAAGCTTTGGGATTCAAACCACTGCCTGTAACTAGTATAAAGGGGAGAGTTTTACTCTAAAAAACAAGACAATTTACTGGGAAAGCGTCGTTTGTGAAGTTATGAGTCAAAATTAATAAAGTGTACAGCAGAGGGAGCTGGGAAGCATTTTTAAGCAAAAAAAACTGCAAATATGTGTAAAACTCCAATCAAAGCTTTGGGATTCAAACCACTGCCTGTAACTAGTTTAAAGGGGAGAGTTGAACTCGAAAATGCAAGAGAATTTACTTGGAAAGCGTCCTTTGTGAAGTTATGAGTGAAAATAAAAAAAGTGTACAGCAGAGGGAGCTGGGAAGCATTTTTAAGCAAAAAAAACTGCAAATATGTGTAAAACTCCAATCAAAGCTTTGGGATTCAAACCACTGTCTGTAACTAGTTTAAAGGGGAGAGTTGAACTCGAAAATGCAAGAGAATTTACTTGGAAAGCGTCCTTTGTGAAGTTATGAGTGAAAATAAAAAAAGTGTACAGCAGGCGCTGGGAAGCATTTTTTAAGCGATAGAAACTGCAAATGTGTGTAAAACTCAAACCAAAGCTTTGGGATTCAAAACCACTGCCTGTAACTAGTATAAAGGGGAGAGTTTTACGATAAAAAGCAAGACAATTTAATGGGAAAGCATCCTTTGTGAAGTTATGAGTCAAAATAAAAAAAGTGTACAGCAGGTGGTGGGAAGCATTTTTAAGCGATAAAAACTGCAAATGTGTGTAAAACTCACAAACCACAACCTGTAACGAGTACAAAGGGGAGAGTTTTACTCTAAAAAGCACGAGAATTAACTGGGAAAGTATCCTTTGTGAAGTTATGGGTTAAAATAAAAAAAGTGTACAGCAGAGGAAGCTGGGAAGCATTTTTAAGCGATAAAAACTGCAAATGTGTGTAAAACTCCAACCAAAGCTTTGGGATTCAAACCACTGCCTGTAACTAGTATAAATGGGAGAGTTATACTCTAAAAAGCAAGTGAATTTACTGGGAAAGCATCCTTTGTGAAGTTATGAGTAAAAATAAAAAAAGTGTACAGCAGGCGCTGGGAAGCATTTTCAAGCGATAAAAACTGCAAATGTGTGTAAAACTCCAACCAAAGCTTTGGGATTCAAACCACTGCCTGTAACTGGTACAAATGGGAGAGTTCTACTCTAAAAACAAGAGACTTTACTGGGAAAGCATCCTTTGTGAAGTTATGAGTCAAAATAAAAAATGTGTAAAGCAGGCGCTGGGAAGCATTTTTAAGCAATAAAAACAGCAAATTTGTTAAAACTCCAACCAAAGGTTTGGGATTACAACCACTGTCTGCAACTAGTGTAAAGGGGAAAGTTTCACTCTAAAAAGCAAGAGAATTTACTGGGAAAGCATCCTTTGTGAAGTTATGAGTTCCAATAAAGAAAGTTTAAAGCAGAGGGAGCTGGGAAGCATTTTTAAGCAATAAATACTGCAAATGTGTGTAAAACTCACAAACCACAACCTGTAAAGGGTATAAAGGGGAGAGTTTTACTCTCAAAAGCAAGATAATTAACTGGGAAAGCATCCTTTGGGAAGTTATGAGTCACAATAAAAAAAGTGTACAGCAGAGGGAGCTGGGAAGCATTTTTAAGCGATAGAAACTGCAAATGTTTGTAAAACTCAAACCAAAGCTTTGGGATTCAAACCACTGCCTGTAACTAGTATAAAGGGGAGAGTTCTCCTCAAAAAAGCAAGAGAATTTACTGGGAAAGCATCCTTTGTGAAGTTATGAGTCAAAATAAAAAAAGTGTACAGCAGGTTCTGGGGAGCATTTTTAAGAGATAAAAACTGCAAATGTGTGTCAAACTCCAACCAAAGCTATAATAAAAACTGCAAATGTGTGTCAAACTCCAACCAAAGCGTTGGGATTCAAACCACTGCCTGTAACTAGTATGACGGGGAGAGTTCGACTCTAAAAAGCAAGAGACTTTACTGGGAAAGCATCCTTTGTGAAGTGATGAGTTACAATAAAATAAGTGTACAGCAGAGGGAGCTGGGAAGCATTTTTAAGCAATAAAAACAGCAAATGTGTGTACAACTTCAACCAAAGCTTTGGGATTCAAACCACTGCCTGTAAATAGTATAAAGGGGAGAGTTTTAATCTAAAGAGCAAGAGAATTTATTGGGAAAGCATCCTTTGTGAAGTTATGAGTAAAAATAAAAAAAGTGTACAGCAGGCGCTGGGAAGCATTTTTAAGCGATAAAAACTGCAAATGTGTGTCAAACTCCAACTAAGGCTTTGGGATTCAAACCACTGCCTGTAACTGGTATAAATGGGAGAGTTCTACTCTAAAAACAAGAGACTTTACTGGGAAAGCGTCCTTTGTGAAGTTATGAGTGAAAATAAAAAAAGTGTACAGCAGGCGCTGGGAAGCATTTTTAAGCAATAAAAAGAGCAAATGTGTGTAAAACTCCAACCATAGCTTTGGGATTCAATAAACTACCTGTAAGTAGTATAAAGGGGAGAGTTCTACTCTAAAAAGTGAGAGAATTTCCTGAGAAAGCATCCTTTGTGAAGTTATGATCAAAATAAAAAAAAAGTGTAAAGCAGAGGGATCTGGGAAGCATTTTTAAGCGATAGAAACTGCAAATGTGTGTAAAACTCCAACCAAAGCTTTAGGATTCAAACCACTGCCTGCAACTTGTATAACGGGGAGAGTTCTACTTTAAAAAGCAAGAGACTTTACCGGGAAAGCATCATTTGTGAAGTTATGCGTCAAAATAAAAAATGTGTACAGCAGGCGCTGGGAAGCATTTTTAAGCAACAAAAACTAAAAAACTCTAAACAAAGCTTTGGGATTCAAACCACTGCCTGTAACTAGGATAAAGGGGAGAGTTCTCCTCTAAAAAGCAAGAGAATTAACTGGGAAAGCATCCTTTGGGAAGTTATGAGACAAAATAAAAAAAGTGTACAGCAGAGGGAGCTGGGAAGAATTTTTTAAGCGATAGAAACTGCAAATGTGTGTAAAACTCCAACCAAAGCTTTGGGATTCAAACCACTGCCTGTAACTAGTATAAAGGGGAGAGTTTTCCTCGAAAATGCAAGAGAATTTACTTGGGAAGCAACCTTTGTGAAGTTATGAGTCAAAATAAAAAAAGTGTACAGCAGGCGCTGGGAAGCATTTTTAAGCAATAAAAACAGCAACTATGTGTAAAACTACAACCAAAGCTTTGGGATTCAAACCACTGCCTGTAACTAGTATATAGGGGAGAGTTTTACTCTAAAAAACAAGACAATTTACTTGGAAAGCGTCCTTTGTGAAGTTATGAGTGAAAATAAAAAAAGTGTACAGCAGGCGGTGGGAAGCATTTTTAAGCAATAAAAAGAGCAAATGTGTGTAAAACTCCAACCATAGCTTTGGGATTCAATAAACTACCTGTAACTAGTATAAAGGGGAGAGTTCTACTTTAAAAAGCAAGAGACTTTACCGGGAAAGCATCATTTGTGAAGTTATGCGTCAAAATAAAAAATGTGTACAGCAGGCGCTGGGAAGCATTTTTAAGCAATAAAAACAGCAACTATGTGTAAAACTACAACCAAAGCTTTGGGCTTCAAACCACTGCCTGTAACTAGGATAAAGGGGAGAGTTCTCCTCTAAAAAGCAAGAGAATTAACTGGGAAAGCATCCTTTTGTGAAGTTATGAGTCAAAATACAAAATGTGTACAGCAGGCGCTGTGAAGCATTTGTAAGCAATAAAAAGAGCAAATGTGTGTAAAACTCCAACCACAGCATTGTGTTTCAAAGCACTGCCTGTAACTAGTATAAAGGGGAGAGTTCTCCTCAAAAAAGCAAGAGAATTTACTGGGAAAGCATCCTTTGTGAAGTTATGAGTCAAAAAAAAAAAGTGTACAGCAGGTTCTGGGGAGCATTTTTAAGCGATAAAAACTGCAAATGTGTGTAAAACTCAAAAACCACAACCTGTAACTAGTATAAAGGGGAGAGTTCTACTCTAAAAAAGTGAGAGAATTTCCTGAGAAAGCATCCTTTGTGAAGTTATGATCAAAATAAAAAAAAAAGTGTACAGCAGAGGGAGCTGGGAAGCATTTTTAAGCGATAGAAACTGCAAATGTGTGTAAAACTCCAACCAAAGCTTTGGGATTCAAACCACTGCCTGTAACTAGTATAAAGGGGAGAGTTTTACTCTAAAATGCAAGAGACTTTACTGGTAAAGCATCCTTTGTGAAGTTATGAGTCAAAATAAAAAAAAGTGTACAGCAGGCGCTGGGAAGCATTTTTAAGCGATAAAAAAAGCAAATGTGTGTAAAACTCCAACCAAAGCTTTGGGATTCAAACCACTGCCTGTAACTAGTGTTAAGGGGAGAGTTCTACTCTAAAAAGCAAGAGAATTTACTGGGAAAGCATCCTTTGTGAAGTTATGAGTCAAAATAAAAAAAGTGTACAGCAGGAGCTGGGAAGCATTTTTCAGCAATAAGAACAGCAAATGTCTTAAAACTCCAACATATGCTTTGGGATTCAAACCACAGCCTGTAACGAGTATAAAGCGGGGAGTTTTACTCGAAAAAGCAAGAGAATTTACTGGGAAAGCATCCTTTGTGAAGTTATGAGTTACAAAAAAAAAAGTGTACAGTAGAGGGAGCTGGGAAGCATTTTTAAGCAATAAAAACAGCAAATGTGTGTAAAGCTCCAACCAAAGCTTTGGGATTCAAACCACTGCCTGTAACTCGTATAAAGGGGATAGTTTCAATATAAAATGCAAGAGAATTTACTTGGAAAGCATCCTTCGTGAAGTTATGAGTCAAAATAAAAAAAGTGGACAGCAGGCGCTGGGAAGCATTTTTAAGCAATAAAAACAGCAAATGTGTGTAAAACTCCAACCAAAGCTTTGGGATTCAAACCACTGCATATAACGAGTGTGAAGGGGAGAGTTTTACTCTAAAAAGCAAGAGAATTTACTCGGAAAGCATACTTTGTGAAGTTATGAGTTACAAAAAACGTGTACAGCAGAGGGAGCTGGGAAGCATTTTCAAGCAACAAAAACAGCAAATGTGTGTAAAACTCCAACCAAAGCTTAGGGATTCAAACCACTGCCAGTAACGAGTATAAAGGGAGAGTTATACTCTAAAATGCAAGAGAATTTACTTGGAAAGCATCCTTTGTGAAGTTATGAGTCAAAATAAAAAAAGTGTACAATCGGCGCTGGGAAGCATTTTTAAGCGATAAAAAAAGCAAATGTGTGTAAAACTCCAACCAAAGCTTTGGGATTCAAACCACTGCCTGTAACTAGTTTTAAGGGGAGAGTTCTACTCTAAAAAGCAAGAGAATTTACTGGGAAAGCATCCTTTGTGAAGGTATGAGTGACAATAAAAAAAGTGTACAGCAGAGGGAGCTGGGAAGCTTTTTTAAGCAATAAAAACAGCAAATGTGTGGAAAACTCCAACCAAAGCTTTGGGATTCAAACCACTGCCTGTAACTCGTATAAAGGGGAGAGTTTTCCTCTTAAAAGCAAGAGAATATACTGGGAAATCATCCTTTGTGAAGTTACGAGTTACAACAAAAAAACTGTACAGCTGAGAGAGCTGGGAAGCCTTTTTAAGGAAAGAAAAACTGCAAATATGTGTAAAACTCCAACCAAAGCTTTGGGATTAAAACCACTGCCTGTAACTTGTATAAAGGGGAGAGTTTTACTCTGAAATGCAAGAAAATTGACATGGAAAGCATCCTTTGTGAAATTATGAGTTACAATAATAAAAGTGTACAGCAGAGGGAGCTGGGAAGAATTTTTAAGCAATAAAAACTGCTCATGTGTGTAAAACTCCAACCAAAGCTTTGGGATTCAAACCACTGCCTGTAACTAGTATAAAGGGGAGAGTTTTACTCTTAAAAGCAAGAAACTTTACTGGGAAAGCATCCTTTGTGAAGTTATGAGTTGCAATAAAAAAAGTGTACAGTAGAGGGAGCTGGGAAGGATTTTTAAGCAATAAAAACTGCTCATGTGTGTAAAACTCCAATCAAAGCTTTGGGATTCAAACCACTGCCTGTAACTAGTATAAAGGGGAGAGTTTTAATATAAAATGCAAGAGAATTTACTTGGAAAGCATCCTTCGTGAAGTTATGAGTCAAAATAAAAAAAGTGGACAGCAGGCGCTGGGAAGCATTTTTAAGCAATAAAAACAGCAAATGTGTGTAAAACTCCAACCAAAGCTTTGGGATTCAAACCACTGCCTGTCACTAGTATAAAGAGGAGAGTTTTCCTCTAAAAAGCAAGATAATTTACTGGGAAAGCATCCTTTGTGAAGTTATGAGTTACAAAAAACGTGTACAGCAGAGGGAGCTGGGAAGCATTTTCAAGCAATAAAAACAGCAAATGTGTGTAAAACTCCAACCAAACCTTTGGGATTAAAACCACTGCCTGTAACCAGGATAAAGGGGAGAGTTCTACTCTAAAAAGCAAGAGAATTTACTGGGAAAGCATCCTTTGTGAAGTTATGAGTGAAAATAAAAAAAAGTGTACAGCATTGCTTGGAAGCATTTTTCAGCGATAAAAACTGCAAATGTGTGTAAAACTCCAACCAAAGCTTTGGGATTGAAACCCATGCCTGTCATTAGTATAAAGGGGAGAGTTTTCCTCTTAAAAGCAAGATAATATACTGGGAAAGCATCCTTTGTGAAATTATGAGTTACAATAATAAAAGTGTACAGCAGAGGGAGCTGGGAAGCATTTTTAAGCAATAAAAACTGCTCGTGTGTAAAACTCCAACCAAAGCTTTGGGATTCAAACCACTGCCTGTAACCAGGATAAAGGGGAGAGTTCTACTCTAAAAAGCAAGAGAATTTACTGGGAAAGCATCCTTTGTGAAGTTATGAGTGAAAATAAAAAAAAGTGTACAGCATTGCTTGGAAGCATTTTTCAGCGATAAAAACTGCAAATGTGTGTAAAACTCCAACCAAAGCTTTGGGATTGAAACCCATGCCTGTCATTAGTATAAAGGGGAGAGTTTTCCTCTTAAAAGCAAGATAATATACTGGGAAAGCATCCTTTGTGAAATTATGAGTTACAATAATAAAAGTGTACAGCAGAGGGAGCTGGGAAGCATTTTTAAGCAATAAAAACTGCTCGTGTGTAAAACTCCAACCAAAGCTTTGGGATTCAAACCACTGCCTGTAACTAGTATAGAGGGGAGAGTTTTACTATAAAAAGCAAGAGAATTTACTTGGAAAGCATCCTTCGTGAAGTTATGAGTCAAAATAAAAAAAGTGGACAGCAGGCGCTGGGAAACATTTTTAAGCAATAAAAACTGCAAATGTGTGTAAAACTAAAACCAAAGCTTTGGGATTCAAACCACTGCCTGTAACTAGTATGAAGGGGAGAGTTTGACTCTAAAATGCAAGAGAATTTACTTGGAAAGCATCCTTGGTGAAGATATGAGTTACAATCAAAAAAGTCTGCAGCAGAGGGAGCTGGGAAGCATTTTTAAGCAATAAAAACAGCAAATGTGTGTCAAACTCCAACCAAAGCTTTGGGATTCAAACCACTGCCTGTAACTAGGATAAAGGGGAGAGTTTTACTCTCAAATGCAAGAGAATTTACTTGGAAAGGATCCTTTGTGAAGTTATGAGTCAAAATAAAAAAAGAGTACAGCAGGCGCTGGGAAGCATTTTTAAGCGATAAAAACAGCAAAAATGTGTAAAACTCCAACCAATGCTTTGGGATTCAAACCACTGCCTGTAACTAGTATAAAGGGGAGAGTTCTACTCTAAAAAGCAAGAGAATTTACTTGGAAAGGATCCTTTGTGAAGTTATGAGTCAAAATAAAAAAAGAGTACAGCAGGCGCTGGGAAGCATTTTTGAGCGATAAAAACAGCAAAAATGTGTAAAACTCCAACCAATGCTTTGGGATTCAAACCACTGCCTGTAACTAGTATAAAGGGAAGAGTTCCTCTCTAAAAAGCAAGAGACTTTACTGGAAAAGCATCCTTTGTTAAGTTATGAGTCAAAATATAAAATGTAAACAGCAGTCGCTGGGAAGCAATTTTAAGCAATAAAAACAGCAAATGTGTGTAAAACTCCAACCAAAGCTTTGGGATTCAAACCACTGCCTATAACGTGTATAAAGGGGAGAGTTCCACTCTAAAAAGCAAGAGACTTGACTGGGAAAGCATCCTTTGTGAAGTTATGAGTCAAAATAAAAACAGTGTACAGCAGGCGCTGGGAAGCATTTTTAAGAAATAAAAACAGCAAATGTGTGTAAAACTCCAACCAAAGCTTTGGGATTCAAACCACTGCCTGTAACTAGTATAAAGGGGAGAGTTTTAATATAAAATGCAAGAGAATTTACTTGGAAAGCATCCTTCGTGAAGTTATGAGTCAAAATAAAAAAAGTGGACAGCAGGCGCTGGGAAGCATTTTTAAGCAATAAAAACAGCAAATGTGTGTAAAACTCCAACCAAAGCTTTGGGATTCAAACCACTGCCTGTCACTAGTATAAAGAGGAGAGTTTTCCTCTAAAAAGCAAGATAATTTACTGGGAAAGCATCCTTTGTGAAGTTATGAGTTACAAAAAACGTGTACAGCAGAGGGAGCTGGGAAGCATTTTCAAGCAATAAAAACAGCAAATGTGTGTAAAACTCCAACCAAACCTTTGGGATTAAAACCACTGCCTGTAACCAGGATAAAGGGGAGAGTTCTACTCTAAAAAGCAAGAGAATTTACTGGGAAAGCATCCTTTGTGAAGTTATGAGTGAAAATAAAAAAAAGTGTACAGCATTGCTTGGAAGCATTTTTCAGCGATAAAAACTGCAAATGTGTGTAAAACTCCAACCAAAGCTTTGGGATTGAAACCCATGCCTGTCATTAGTATAAAGGGGAGAGTTTTCCTCTTAAAAGCAAGATAATATACTGGGAAAGCATCCTTTGTGAAATTATGAGTTACAATAATAAAAGTGTACAGCAGAGGGAGCTGGGAAGCATTTTTAAGCAATAAAAACTGCTCGTGTGTAAAACTCCAACCAAAGCTTTGGGATTCAAACCACTGCCTGTAACTAGTATAGAGGGGAGAGTTTTACTATAAAAAGCAAGAGAATTTACTTGGAAAGCATCCTTCGTGAAGTTATGAGTCAAAATAAAAAAAGTGGACAGCAGGCGCTGGGAAACATTTTTAAGCAATAAAAACAGCAAATGTGTGTAAAACTCCAACCAAAGCTTTGGGATTCAAACCACTGCCTGTAACGAGTATAAAGGGGATAGTTTTACTCGAAAAAGCAAGACAATTTACTGGGAAAGCATCCTTTGTGAAGTTATGAGTTACAATCAAAAAAAGTGTACAGCAGAGGGAGCTGGGAAGCCTTTTTTAGCAATAAAAACTGCAAATGTGTGTAAAACTCCAACCAAAGCTTTGGAATTAAAACCACTGCCTGTAACTCGTACAAAGGGTAGAGTTTTACTCGAAAAAGAAAGAGAATTTACTGGGAAAGCATCCTTTGTGAAGTTATGAGTTACAAAAAAAAAGTGTACAGCAGAGGGACCTGGGAAGCATTTTAAGCAATAAAAACTGCAAATGTGTGTAAAACTAAAACCAAAGCTTTGGGATTCAAACCAGTGCCTGTAACTAGTATAAAGGGGAGAGTTTTACTCGAAAAAGAAAGAGAATTTACTGGGGAAGCATCCTTTGTGAAGTTATGAGTTACAATAAAAAAAGTGTACAGCAGAGGGAGCTGGGAATCATTTTAAGCAATAAAAACTGCAAATATGTGTAAAACTAAAACCAAAGCTTTGGGATTCAAACCACTGCCTGTAACTCGTATTAAGGGGTGAGTTTTTCTCAAAAATGCAAGAGAATTTACTTGGAAAGCATCCATTCTGAAGTTATGAGTCAAAATAAAAAGAGTGTACAGCAGGCACTGGGAAGAATTTTTTAACAATAAAAACAGCAAATGTGTGTAAAACTCCAACCAAAGCTTTGGGATTCAAACTACTGCCTGAAAGTAGTATAAAGGGGAGAGTTTTACTCTAAAATGCAAGAGAATTTTCTGGGAAAGCTTCCTTTGTGAAGTTATGAGTTACAATAAAAAAGTGTACAGCAGAGGGAGCTGGGAAGCATTTTAAGCAATAAAAACTGCAAATGTGTGTAAAACTAAAACCAAAGCTTTGGGATTCAAACCACTGCCTGTAACTAGTATAAAGGGGAGAGTTTGACTCTAAAATGCAAGAGAATTTACTTGGAAAGCATCCTTGGTGAAGATATGAGTTACAATCAAAAAAGTCTGCAGCAGAGGGAGCTGGGAAGCATTTTTAAGCAATAAAAACAGCAAATGTGTGTCAAACTCCAACCAAAGCTTTGGGATTCAAACCACTGCCTGTAACTAGGATAAAGGGGAGAGTTTTACTCTCAAATGCAAGAGAATTTACTTGGAAAGGATCCTTTGTGAAGTTATGAGTCAAAATAAAAAAAGAGTACAGCAGGCGCTGGGAAGCATTTTTAAGCGATAAAAACAGCAAAAATGTGTAAAACTCCAACCAATGCTTTGGGATTCAAACCACTGCCTGTAACTAGTATAAAGGGGAGAGTTCTACTCTAAAAAGCAAGAGAATTTACTTGGAAAGGATCCTTTGTGAAGTTATGAGTCAAAATAAAAAAAGAGTACAGCAGGCGCTGGGAAGCATTTTTGAGCGATAAAAACAGCAAATATGTGTAAAACTCCAACCAATGCTTTGGGATTCAAACCACTGCCTGTAACTAGTATAAAGGGAAGAGTTCCTCTCTAAAAAGCAAGAGACTTTACTGGAAAAGCATCCTTTGTTAAGTTATGAGTCAAAATATAAAATGTAAACAGCAGTCGCTGGGAAGCAATTTTAAGCAATAAAAACAGCAAATGTGTGTAAAACTCCAACCAAAGCTTTGGGATTCAAACCACTGCCTATAACGTGTATAAAGGGGAGAGTTCCACTCTAAAAAGCAAGAGACTTGACTGGGAAAGCATCCTTTGTGAAGTTATGAGTCAAAATAAAAACAGTGTACAGCAGGCGCTGGGAAGCATTTTTAAGAAATAAAAACAGCAAATGTGTGTAAAACTCCAACCAAAGCTTTGGGATTCAAACCACTGCCTGTAACTAGTATGACGGGGAGAGTTATACTCTAAAAAGCAAGAGAATTTACTGGGAAAGCATCCTTTGTGAACTTATGAGTTACAATAAAAAAGTGTACAGCAGAGGGAGCTGGGGAGCATTTTTAAGCAATAAAAACAGCAAATGTGTGTAAAACTCCAACCAAAGCTTTGGGATTCAAACCGCTGCCTGTAACTCGTATAAAGGGAGAGTTTTCCTCTAAAAAGCATGAGAATTAACTGGGAAAGCATCCTTTGTGAAAATATGAGTCACAATAAAAAAAAAGTGTACAGCAGAGGGAGCTGGGAAGCATTTTTTAGCAATAAATACTGCAAATGTTTGTAAAACTCCAACCAAAGCTTTGGGATTCAAACCACAAACTGTAAATAGTATGAAGGGGAGAGTTTTACTATAAAAAGCAAGAGAATTTAATGGGAAAGCATCCTTTGTGAAGTTATGAGTAAAAATAAAAAAAGTGTACAGCAGGCGCTGGGAAGCATTTTTAAGAGATAAAAACTGCAAATGTGTGTAAAACTTACAAACCACAACCTGTAACTAGTATAAAGGGGAGAGTTTTACTCTAAAAAGCAAGTAAATTTACTGGGAAATCATCCTTTGTGAAGTTATGAGTCAAAATAAAAAAAGTGAACAGCAGGCGCTGGGAAGCATTTTTAAGCGATAAAAACAACAAATGTGTGAAAAAGTCCAACCAAAGCTTTGGGATTCAAACCACTGCCTATAACTTGTATAAAGGGGAGAGTTTCACTAAAAAAAAACAAGAGAATTTACTGGGAAAGTATCCTTTGTGAAGTTTTATGTCAAAACAAAAAAATGTGTACAGCAAGCGCTGGGAAGCATTTTTAAGCGATAAAAACAACAAATGTGTGCAAAAGTCCAACCAAAGCTTTGGGATTCAAACCACTGCCTGTAACTAGAATAAAGGGGAGAATTCTACACTAAAAT
This sequence comes from Phycodurus eques, assembly GCF_024500275.1. Lineage (NCBI taxonomy): Eukaryota > Metazoa > Chordata > Actinopteri > Syngnathiformes > Syngnathidae > Phycodurus > Phycodurus eques. The sequence continues at coordinate 76,595 of NW_026904078.1, read as the reverse complement.
GCAAGAGAATTTACTTGGAAAGCACCATTTGTGAAGTTATGAGTCAAAATAAAAAAATGTGTACAGGAGGCGCTGGGAAGCATTTTTCAGCAATAAAAACAGCAAATGTGTGTAAAATTCCAACCAAAGCTTTGGGATTCAAACCACTGCCTGTAACTAGTATAAAGGGGAGAGTTTTACTCTAAAATGCAAGAGACTTTACTGGGAAAGCATCATTTGTGAAGTTATGAGTCAAAATAAAAAAAGTGTACATCAGGCGCTGGGAAGCATTTTTAAGCAATAAAAACAGCAAATGTGTGTAAAACTCCAACCAAAGATTTGGGATTCAAGCCACTGCCTGTAACTAGTATAAAGGGGAGAGTTTTACTCAAAAATGCAAGAGAATTTATGAATTTATAAGTTATGAGTGAAAATAAAAAAAGTGTTCAGCAGAGGGAGCTGGGAAGTATTTTTAAGCAATAAAAACAACAAATGTGTGTAAAACTCCAACCAAAGCTTTGGGATTCAAACCACTGCCTGTAACTAGTATAAAGGGTATAGTTTTACTCTAAAATGCAAGAGATTTTACTTGGAAAGCATCCTTTGTGAAGTTATGAGTCAAAATCAAAAAAGTGTACAGCATGCGCTGGGAGCATTTTTTAGCAATAAAAACAGCAAATGTGTGTAAAACTCCAACCAAAGCTTTGGGAATCAAACCACTGCCTGTAACTAGTATAAAGGGGATAGTTTTACTCTAAAAAGCAAGAGACATTACTGGGAAAGCATCCTTTGTGAAGTTATGAATCAAAATTAAAAAAAAGTGTACAGCAGGCGCTGGGAAGCATTTTTAAGCAATAAAAACTGCAAATGTTTGTAAAACTCCAACCCAAGCTTTGGGATACAAACCACTGCCTGTAACTCGTATAAAGGGGAGAGTTCTACTCTAAAAAGCAAGAGACTTTACTGGAAAAGCATCCTTTGTGAAGTTATGAGTTACAATATAAAAAGTGTACAGCAGGCGCTGGGAAGCATTTTTAAGCAATAAAAACTGCAAATATTTTTAAAACTCCAACCAAAGCTTTGGGATTCAAACCACTGCCTGTAACTCGTATAAAGGGGAGAGTTCTCCTCTAAAAAGCAAGAGACTTTAATGGAAAAGCATCCTTTGTGAAGTTATGAATCAAAATAAAAAAAAGTGTACAGCAGGGGCTTGGAAGCATTTTTAAGCAATAAAAACTGCAAATGTTTTTAAAACTCCAACCAAAGCTTTGGGATTCAAACCAATGCCTGTAACTTGTATAAAGGGGAGGGTTTTACTCTAAAAAAGAAGAGAATTTACTGGGAAAGCATCCTTTGTGAAGTTATGAGTCAAAATAAAAAAAAAAGTTTACAGCAGGCGCTGGGAAGCATTTTTAAGCAATAAAAACAACAAATGTGTGTAAAACTCCAACCAAAGCTTTGGGATTCAAACCACTGCCTTTAACTAGTATAAAGGGGAGAGTTTTACTCTAAAAAGCAAGAGAATTTCCTGGGAAAGCATCCTTTGTGAAGTTATGAGTCACAATAAAAAAAGTGCACAGCAGGCGCTGGGAAGCATTCTTAATCGATAAAAACTGCAAATGGGTGTAAAACCCAAAAGCCACTGCCTGTAACTATTATAAAGGGGAGAGTTTTACTCTCAAAAGCAAGAGAATTAACTGGGAAAGCATCCTTTGTGAAGTTATGAGTCACAATAAAAAAAAGTGTCCAGCAGAGGGAGCTGGGAAGCATTTTTAAGCAATAAATACTGCAAATGTGTGTAAAACTCACAAACCACAACCTGTAAAGGGTATAAAGGGGAGAGTTTTACTCTCAAAAGCAAGAGAATTAACTGGGAAAGCATCTTTTGTGAAGTTATGGGTCACAAAAAAAAAAGTGTCCAGCAGAGGGAGCTGGGAAGCATTTTTAAGCAATAAAAACAACAAATGTGTGTAAAACTCCAACCAAAGCTTTGGGATTCAAACCACTGCCTGTAACTCGGATAAAGGGGAAAGTTCTACTCTAAAAAGCAAGAGAATTTACTGGGAAAGCATCCTTTGTGAAGTTATGAGTAAAAATAAAAAAAGTGTACAGCAGGCGCTGAGAAGAATTTTCAAGCAATAAAAACAGCAAATGTGTGGAAAACTCCAACCAAAGCTTTGGGATTCAAACCACTGCCTGTAACTTGTATAAAGGGGAGAGTCTTCCTCTAAAATGCAAGAGAATTTACTTGGAAAGCATCCTTTGTGAAGTTATGAGACAAAATAAAAAAAGTGGACAGCAGGCGCTCTGAAGCATTTTTAAGCGATAAAAACTGCAAATGTGTGTAAAACTTACAAACCACAACCTGTAACTAGTATAAAGGGGAGAGTTTTACTCTAAAAAGCAAGACAATTTACTGGGAAAGCATCCTTTGTGAAGTTATGAGTCAAGATAAAAAAAAAGTGTACAGCAGGCGCTGGGAAGCATTTTTAAGCAATAAAAACAACAAATGTGTGTAAAACTCCTACCAAAGCTTTGGGATTCAAACCACTGCCTGTAACTAGTATAAAGGGGAGAGTTTTACTCTAAAAAGCAAGAGAATTTACTGGGAAAGCATCCTTTGTGAAGTTATGAGTAAAAATAAAAAAAGTGTACAGCAGGCGCTGAGAAGCATTTTTAAGCAATAAAAACAGCAAATGTGTGGGAAACTCCAACCAAAGCTTTGGGATTCAAACCACTGCCTGTAACTTGTATAAAGGGGAGTGTTTTACTCTAAAAAGCAAGAGACTTTACTTGGAAAGCATCCTTTGTGAAGTTTTGAGTTACAATAAAAAAAAGTGTACAGCAGAGGGAGCTGGAGAGCATTTTTAAGCAATAAAAACAGCAAATGTGTGTAAAACTCCAACCAAAGCTGTGGGATTCAAACCACTGCCTGTAACTCGTATAAAAGGAGAGTTTTCCTCTAAAAAGCATGAGAATTAACTGGGAAAGCATCCTTTGTGAAAATATGAGTCACAATAAAAAAAGTGTACAGCAGAGAGAGCTGGGAAGCATTTTTTAGCAATAAAAACTGCAAATGTTTGTAAAACTCCAACCAAAGCTTTGGGATTAAAACCACTATCTGTAAATAGTATGAAGGGGAGAGTTTTACTATAAAAAGCAAGAGAATTTATTGGGAAAGCATCCTTTGTGAAGTTTTGAGTAAAAATAAAAAAAGTGTACAGCAGGCGCTGGGAAGCATTTTTAAGCGATAAAAACTGCAAATGTGTGTGAAACTCCAACCAAAGGTTTGGGATTCAAACCACTGTCTGTAACTCGTATAAAGGGGAGAGTTTTACTCTAAAAAGCAAGAGAATTTAATGGGAAAGCATCCTTTGTGAAGTTATGAGTAAAAATAAAAAAAGTGTACAGGAGTCTCTGGGAAGCATTATTAAGCGATAAAAACTGCAAATGTGTGTAAAACTCCAACCAAAGCTTTGGGATTCAAACCACTGCCTTTAACTTGTATAAAGGGGAGAGTTTTACTAAAAAAAAAACAAGAGAATTTACTGGGAAAGTATCCTTTGTGAAGTTTTGTGACAAAACAAAAAATGTGTACAGCAGGCGCTGGGAAGCATTTTTAAGCAATAAAAACAGCAAATGTGTGTAAAACTCCAACCAAAGCTTTGGGATTCAAACCACTGCCTGTAACTAGTGTAAAGGGGAGAGTTTTACTCTAAAATGCAAGAGACTTTACTTGGAAAGCACCTTTTGTGAAGTTATGAGTAAAAAAAAAAAAAGTGTACATCAGGCGCTGGGAAGCATTTTTAAGCAATAAAAACAGCAAATGTGTGTAAAACTCCAACCAATGCTTTCGGATTCAAACCACCGCCTGTAACTACTATAAAGGGGAGAGTTCTACTCTAAAAAAGCAAGATAATTTACTGGGAAAGCATCCTCTGTGAAGTTATGAGTGAAAATAAAAAAAAGTGTCCAGCAGGTGCTTCAAACAACTGCCTGTAACTTGTATAAAGGGGAGAGTTTTACTCTAAAATGCAAGAGAATTTACTTGGAAAGCATCCTTTGTGAAGTTATGAGTCAAAATAAAAAAAGTGTACAGCATGCGCTGGGAAGCATATTTCAGCAATAAAAACAGAAAATGTGTGTAAAACTCCAACCAAAGCTTTGGGATTCAAACCACTGCCTGTAACTAGTATAAAGGGGAGAGTTTACTCTAAAATGCAAGGTAATTTACTTGGAAAGCATCCTTTGTGAAGTTATGAGTCAAAATAAAAAAAGTGTACAGCAGGGGTTTGGAAGCATTTTTAAGCAATAAAAACAGCAAATGTGTATAAAACTCCAACCAAAGCTTTGGGATTCAAACCACTGCCTGGAACGAGTCTAAAGGGGAGAGTTCTACTCTAACAAGCAAGAGACTTTACTGGGAAAGCATCCTTTGTGAAGTTATGAGTTACAAGAAAAAACGTGTACAGCAGAGGGAGCTGGGAAGCATTTTTAAGCAATAAAAACTGCAAATGTGTGTAAAATTCCAACCAAAGCTTTGGGATTTAAACCACTGCCTGTAACTAGTATAAAGGGGAGAGTTCTACTCTAAAAATCAAAAGAATTTACTGGGAAAGCATCCTTTGTGAAGTAATGACTGAAAATAAAAAAAGTGTTCAGGAGGCTCTGGGAAGCATTTTTAAGCGATAAAAACTGCAAATGTGTGGAAAACTCCAACCAAAGCTTTGGGATTCAAACCACTGCCTGTAACTTGTATAAAGGGGAGAGTCTTCCTCTAAAATGCAAGAGAATTTACTTGGAAAGCATCCTTTGTGAAGTTATGAGACAAAATAAAAAAAGTGGACAGCAGGCGCTCTGAAGCATTTTTAAGCGATAAAAACTGCAAATGTGTGTAAAACTTACAAACCACAACCTGTAACTAGTATAAAGGGGAGAGTTTTACTCTAAAAAGCAAGACAATTTACTGGGAAAGCATCCTTTGTGAAGTTATGAGTCAAGATAAAAAAAAAGTGTACAGCAGGCGCTGGGAAGCATTTTTAAGCAATAAAAACAACAAATGTGTGTAAAACTCCTACCAAAGCTTTGGGATTCAAACCACTGCCTGTAACTAGTATAAAGGGGAGAGTTTTACTCTAAAAAGCAAGAGAATTTACTTGGAAAGCATCCTTTCTGAAGTTTTGAGTTACAATAAAAAAAAGTGTACAGCAGAGGGAGCTGGAGAGCTTTTTTAAGCAATAAAAACAGCAAATGTGTGTAAAACTCCAACCAAAGCTTTGGGATTCAAACCACTGCCTGTAACTCGTATAAAAGGAGAGTTTTCCTCTAAAAAGCATGAGAATTAACTGGGAAAGCATCCTTTGTGAAAATATGAGTCACAATAAAAAAAAGTGTACAGCAGAGGGAGCTGGGAAGCATTTTTTAGCAATAAAAACTGCAAATGTTTGTAAAACTCCAACCAAAGCTTTGGGATTAAAACCACTGTCTGTAACTCGTATAAAGGGGAGAGTTTTACTATAAAAAGCAAGAGAATTTAATGGGAAAGCATCCTTTGTGAAGTTATGAGTAAAAATAAAAAAAAGTGTACAGGAGTCTCTGGGAAGCATTATTAAGCGATAAAAACTGCAAATGTGTGTAAAACTCCAATCAAAGCTTTGGGATTCAAACCACTGCCTTTAACTTGTATAAAGGGGAGAGTTTTACTAAAAAAAAAACAAGAGAATTTACTGGGAAAGTATCCTTTGTGAAGTTTTGTGTCAAAACAAAAAATGTGTACAGCAGGCGCTGGGAAGCATTTTTAAGCAATAAAAACAGCAAATGTGTGTAAAACTCCAACCAAAGCTTTGGGATTCAAAACCCTGCCTGGAACTAGTCTAAAGGGGAGAGTTCTAATCTAAAAAGCAAGAGACTTTACTGGGAAAGCATCCTTTGTGAAGTTATGAGTTACAAAAAAAAAGTGTACAGCAGAGGCAGCTGGGAAGCATTTTTAAGCAATAAAAACTGCAAATGTGTGTAAAACTCCAACCAAAGCTTTGGGATTCAAACCACTTCTTGGAACTTGTATAAAGGGGAGAGTTTTACTCTAAAATGCAAGAGAATTTATTTGGAAAGCATCCTTTGTGAAGTGATGAGTCAAAATAAAATAATTGTACAGCAGACGTTGGGAAGCATTTTTTAGCAATAAAAACAGCAAATGTGTGTAAAACTCCAACCAAAGCTTTGGGATTCAAACCACTGGCTGTAACTTGTATAAAGGGGAGAGTTTTCCTCTAAAATGCAAGAGAATTTACTTGGAAAGCATCCTTTGTGAAGTGATGAGTCAAAATAAAATAATTGTACAGCAGACGTTGGGAAGCATTTTTTAGCAATAAAAACAGCAAATGTGTGTAAAACTCCAACCAAAGCTTTGGGATTCAAACCACTGGCTGTAACTTGTATAAAGGGGAGAGTTTTCCTCTAAAATGCAAGAGAATTTATTTGGAAAGCATCCTTTGTGAAGTGATGAGTCAAAATAAAATAATTGTACAGCAGACGTTGGGAAGCATTTTTTAGCAATAAAAACAGCAAATGTGTGTAAAACTTCAACCAAAGCTTTGGGATTGAAACCACTGGCTGTAACTTGTATAAAGGGGAGAGTTTTCCTCTAAAATGCAAGAGAATTTACTTGGAAAGCATCCATTGTTAAGTTATGCGTCAAAATAAAAAAAAGTGTACAGCAGGCGCTGGGAAGCATTTTTAAGCAATAAAAACAGCAAATGTGTGTAAAACTCCAACCAAAGCTTTGGGATTCAAACCACTGCCTGTAACTCGAATAAAGGGGAGAGTTTAACTCTAAAAAGCAATATAATTTATTGGGAAAGCATCCTTTGTGAAGTTATGAGTTACAATAAAAAAAAGTGTACAGCAGAGAGAGCTGGGAAGCATTTTTAAGCAATAAAAACAGCAAATGTGTGTAAAACTTCAATGAAAACTTTGGGATTCCAACCACTGTCTGTAACTAGTCTAAAGGGGAGAGTTCTGCGATAAGAAGCAAGAGACTTTACTGGGAAAGCATCCTTTGTGAAGTTATGAGTCAAAATAAAAAAATTGTACAGCAGAGTCTGGGAAGCATTTTTAAGCAATAAAAACAGCAAATGTGTTTCAAACTCCAACCAAAGCTTTGGGAATCAAACCACTGCCTGTAACAAGTGTAAAGGGGGGAGTTTTACTCTAAAAAGCAAGAGAATTTACTGGGAAAGCCTCCTTTGTGGAGTTATGAGTCAAAATAAAAAAAGTGTACAGCAGGCACTGGGAAGCAATTTTTAAGCAATAAAAACAGCAAATGTGTGTAAAACTCCAACCAAAGCTTTGGGATTCAAACCACTGCCTGGAACAAGTATAAAAGGGAGAGTTTTACTATAAAATGCAAGAGACTTTACTGGGAAAGCATCCTTTGTGAAGTTATGAGTTACAATAAAAAAAGTGTCCAGCAGAGGGAGCTGTGAAGCATTTTTAAGCAATAAAAACTGCAAATGTGTGTAAAACTCCAACCAAAGCTTTGGGATTCAAACCACTTCTTGGAACTTGTATAAAGGGGAGAGTTTTACTCTAAAATGCAAGAGAATTTACTTGGAAAGCATCCTTTGTGAAGTTATGAGTCAAAATAAAAAAAGTGTACAGCAGGGTCTGGGAAGCATTTTTAAGCAATAAAAACAGCAAATGTGTGTCAAACTCCAACCTAAGCTTTGGGAATCAAACCACTGCCGTAACTAATATAAAGGGGAGAGTTTTACTCGAAAAAGCAAGAGAATTTACTGGGAAAGCATCCTTTGTGAAGTTATGAGTTACAATAAAAAAAGTGTACAGCAGAGGGAGCTGGGAAGCATTTTTAGGCGATAAAAACAGCAAATGAGTGTAAAACTCCAACCAAAGCTCTGGGATTCAAACCACTGCCTGTAACTAATATAAAGGGGAGAGTTTTACTCGAAAATGCAAGAGACTTTACTGGGAAAGCATGCTTTGTGAAGTTATGAGTGAAATTTTATAAAGTGTACAGCAGGTGGTGGTTAGCATTTTTCAGCAATAAAAACTGCAAATGTGTGTAAAACTACTACCAAAGCTTTGGGATTCAAACCACTGCCTGTAACTAGTATAAAGGGGAGAATTATACTCAAAAAATAAGAGAATTTACTTGGAAAGTATCCTTTGTGAAGTGATGAGTTAGAATCAAAAAAGTCTACAGCAGAGGGAGCTGGGAAGCATTTTTAAGCAATAAAAACAGCAAATGTGTGTAAAACACCAACCAAAACTTTGGGATTTAAACAACTGCCTGTAACTAGTATAAAGGCGAGAGTTCTACTCTCAAAAGCAAGATACTTTACTGGGAAAGCATCCTTTGTGAAGTTATGAGTTACAATAAATAAAAGTGTACAGCAGAGGGAGCTGGGAAGCATTTTTAAGCAATAAAAACTACAAATGTGTGTAAAACTCCAACCAAAGATTTTGGATTCAAACCACTGCCTGTAACTAATATAAAGGGGAGAGTTTTACTCTAAAATGGAAGATAATTTACTTTGAAATCATCCTTTGTGAAGTTATGAGTTACAATAAAAAAAGTGTACAGTAGAGGAAGCTGGGAAGCATTTTTAAGCACAAAAAACTGCAAATGTGTGTAAAACTCCAACCAAAGCTTTGGGATTCAAACCACTGCCTGTAACAAGTAGAAAGGGGAGAGTTTTCCTCTAAAATGCAAGATAATTTACAAGGAAATCATCCTTTGTGAAGTTATGAGTCAAAATAAAAAATTTGTACAGCGGGCGCTGGGAAGAATTTTTAAGCAATAAAAACATCAAATGTGAATAAAGCTCAAACCAAAGTTTTGGGATTCAAACCACTGCCTGTAACTAGTATAAAGGGGGGAGTTTTACTCTAAAATGCAAGTGAATTTACTTGGAAAGCATACTTTGTGAAGTTATGAGTTACAATAAAAAAAGTGTACAGCAGGGGCTGGGAAGCATTTTTAAGCAATAAAAACAGCAAATGTGTGTAAAACTCCAACCAAAGCTTTGGGATTCAAACCACTGCCTGCAACTAGTCTAAAGGGGAGAGTTCTACTCTCAAAAGCAAGAGAATTTACTTGGAAAGCATACTTTGTGAAGTTATGAGTTACAATAAAAAAAGTGTACAGCAGGGGCTGGGAAGCATTTTTAAGCAATAAAAACAGCAAATGTGTGTAAAACTCCAACCAAAGCTTTGGGATTCGAACCACTGCCTGCAACTTGTATAACGGGGAGAGTTCTACTTTAAAAAGCAAGAGACTTTACCGGGAAAGCATCATTTGTGAAGTTATGCGTCAAAATAAAAAATGTGTACAGCAGGCGCTGGGAAGCATTTTTAAGCAACAAAAACTAAAAAACTCCAAACAAAGCTTTGGGCTTCAAACCACTGCCTGTAACTAGGATAAAGGGGAGAGTTCTCCTCTAAAAAGCAAGAGAATTAACTGGGAAAGCATCCTTTGGGAAGTTATGAGTCACAATAAAAAAAGTGTACAGCAGAGGGAGCTGGGAAGCATTTTTTAAGCGATAGAAACTGCAAATGTGTGTAAAACTCAAACCAAAGCTTTGGGATTCAAAACCACTGCCTGTAACTAGTATAAAGGGGAGAGTTCTCCTCAAAAAAGTAAGATAATTTTCTGGGAAAGCATCCTTTGTGAAGTTATGAGTCAAAATAAAAAAAGTGTACAGCAGGTTCTGGGGAGCATTTTTAAACGATAAAAACTGCAAATGTGTGTAAAACTCACAAACCACAAACTGTAACTAGTACAAAGGGGAGAGTTTTACTCTAAAAAGCAAGAGAATTAACTGGGAAAGTATCCTTTGTGAAGTTATGGGTTAAAATAAAAAAAGTGTACAGCAGAGGAAGCTGGGAAGCATTTTTAAGCGATAAAAACTGCAAATGTGTGTAAAACTCCAACCAAAGCTTTGGGATTCAAACCACTGCCTGTAACTAGTATAAATAGGAGAGTTATACTCTAAAAACAAGAGACTTTACTGGGAAAGCATCCTTTGTTAAGTTATGAGTCAAAATAAATAATGTGTAAAGCAGGCGCTGGGAAGCATTTTTAAGCAATAAAAACAGCAAATTTGTTAAAACTCCAACCAAACGTTTGGGATTACAACCACTGTCTGCAACTAGTGTAAAGGGGAAAGTTTCACTCTAAAAAGCAAGAGAATTTACTGGGAAAGCATCCTTTGTGAAGTTATGAGTTCCAATAAAGAAAGTTTAAAGCAGAGGGAGCTGGGAAGCATTTTTAAGCAATAAAAACAGCAAATGTGTGTAGAACTCCAACCAAAGCTTTGGGATTCAAACCACTGCCTGTAAATAGTATAAAGGGGAGAGTTTTAATCTAAAAAGCAAGAGAATTTACTGGGAAAGCATCCTTTGTGAAGTTATGAGTTACAATAAAAAAAGTGTACAGCAGAGGGAGCTGGGGAGCATTTTTAAGTAATAAAAACAGCAAATGTGTGTAATACTCTAACCAAAGCTTTGGGATTCAAACCACTGCTTGTAACGAGTATAAAGGGGAGAGTATGACTCTAAAAAGCAAGAGAATTTACTGGGAAAGCATCCTTTGTGAAGTTATGAGTTCCAATAAAGAAAGTTTAAAGCAGAGGGAGCTGGGAAGCATTTTTAAGCAATAAAAACAGCAAATGTGTGTAGAACTCCAACCAAAGCTTTGGGATTCAAACCACTGCCTGCAAATAGTATAAAGGGGAGAGTTTTAATCTAAAAAGCAAGAGAATTTACTGGGAAAGCATCCTTTGTGAAGTTATGAATTACAATAAAAAAAAGTGTCCAGCAGAGGGAGCTGGGAAGCATTTTTAAGCAAAAAAACAGCAAATGTGTGTAAATCTCCAACCAAAGCTTTTGTCATGGTCTGTGTTTTGGCTTGGGTTGTGTTTAGTTTTGTTCCATGTTTTCCGGTGTTCCATGTTTGTCGTGTGCTCATTAAGTTTTTGTGTCCACCTGTTCTCGTCTGCTTTGTGTCAACCAATCAGCTCTCTCCAGCCACTCATGTCCTGTCCAGGTGTTCCTCGTTGTCTCGTCTATCTGTTTGTATTTAGTTCCCTGGTTTCTTTCAGTTCTTGTCGGTTCATTGTCGTTGTCACATGTCTCTGCCATGTCATAGTCGTCAGTTGTCATTGTGGTATGTCATTGTCAGGTGTCATTTTCCGTTTCTATTCCACGTCTTACTCACAGGTCATAGTTTGTTTCCAGTTTTAGATATTCGAGTGCTTCTTTGCTACTTTGATTTGAGTGGTATCTGTTGTGGGACTTTGTTCAGTTTTCCCTTTTCTAAGATTAAATATTATTTTGAGACTCCCGCACTCCTGCCTTGCCTCCCTGCTTCCCTGCAATTGGGTCCACCATGTTCTCACCTTGCGTTACTCGCCCTCGCCTTAACCACGTTCGTGACAGAATGAACCGACCAGAACAGGACCCAGCGGGAAGAAGATGGCGTCACCCTGGACACCACCAAACTGCCTCCCACCGTCCTCAGCCTGTCATCCATACCTACCCTCCTCCAGTAAGCCCTATCGTTCAGTCTTTTCTGTCCTTTTCATCGGGTCCCCCCACTTGTCCTAGTTATTCACCATGCCCTACTATTTTACATCCACATGTTTCTTTGGATTCTGATTTTTCTGATTGTGAAGATGGCCCCGATTTAGTTAACCTTCTGTCTGATTCTGACTCTGACACAGACTTAGATTTTTCTGGTTCCTTCCCTAGTTTATCCCGTCCTCGTCAGTTTTTGTCACGTCTCCCCATTTCCAACCCCAGTGAGTCCAAAACCTTTCCCTCGGACCTTTTCTTGGGCACCCGTTTGGCCATCTACCCGGGACCGCCGCGTGGTGGCCAACGGAGGCGCCCAAGTAAAGGTCAAATTTTGCCCCCTCGTTTTTTCCCTGTTCACAAGTCACTTAATTTTTCACCTGTTCCCACACGTTGTTCCACGGCTCCACTTAAGTCACGTCCAGTCAAACCTGCCCCCAAGCCACCATGTTCCGTACCAGCCATTTTTCCTAGTTCACCTTCCCGAGACCTTGTGCACTCTTCCACTCCCGTACCCTCTACTCCCAAACCTCAATGGCGGCAGGCTGAGGAAGCGACTGCAGGCCCCGTTCCTGCTCCTCGGCAGCTGCGGCAGGCTCCCGTTCCTGCTCCTCGGCAGCTGCGGCAGGCTCCCGTTCCTGCTCCTCGGCAGCTGCGGCAGGCTCCCGTTCCTGCTCCTCGGCAGCTGCGGCAGGCTCCCGCTCCTGCTCCTCGGCAGCTGCGCCAGGTTCCCGCTCCGGCGGCGCTCGTCCAGCGGCCGCCACCCGTCCTTGCTCCGGCGGCGCTCGTCCAGCGGCCGCCACCCGTCCCCGCTCCGGCGGCGCTCGTCCAGCGGCCGGCACCCGACCCCGCTTCGGCGGCGCTCGTCCAGCGGCCGCCACCCGACCCCGCTACGGCGGCGCTCGTCCAGCGGCCGCCACCAGACCCCGCTACGGCGGCGCTCGTCCAGCGGCCGCCACCCGTCCTCGCTCCGGCGGCGCTCGTCCAGCGGCCGCCACCCGTCCTCGCTCCGGCGGCGCTCGTCCAGCGGCCGCCACCCGTCCTCGCTCCGGCGGCGCTCGTCCAGCGGCCGCCACCCGTCCTCGCTCCGGCGGCGCTCGTCCAGCGGCCGCCACCCGTCCTCGCTCCGGCGGCGCTCGTCCAGCGGCCGCCACCCGTCCTCGCTCCGGCGGCGCTCGTCCAGCGGCCGCCACCCGACCCCGCTCCGGCGGCTCTCGTCCAGCGGCCGCCACCCGACCCCGCTCCGGCGGCTCTCGTCCAGCGGCCGCCACCCAACCCTATTGCCTGGCCCCTGCATTACCATTGGCTTCGGCACCGTGGCCGTCCACCTGAATGGCCCTGTAAAGACCCTGGTGCTTGGCGTCCTGGACGACCTCCTGAACCGCTCAGCCAAGCACCTCACCCTGGGTGGCCTGGATGGCCACCAGACTGACCTGAGGGGTGGACTCTGTACCCTCCTCCAGGCCCCCTTCCGCCCACCCTGGGTTGGTGACTTTTTGGTTGTTGTTTGGGGAACGTCTGGGATCCGTTCCTTTAGAGGGGGGGTACTGTCATGGTCTGTGTTTTGGCTTGGGTTGTGTTTAGTTTTGTTCCATGTTTTCCGGTGTTCCATGTTTGTCGTGTGCTCATTAAGTTGTTGTGTCCACCTGTTCTCGTCTGCTTTGTGTCAACCAATCAGCTCTCTCCAGCCACTCATGTCCTGTCCAGGTGTTCCTCGTTGTCTCGTCTATCTGTTTGTATTTAGTTCCCTGGTTTCTTTCAGTTCTTGTCGGTTCATTGTCGTTGTCACATGTCTCTGCCATGTCATAGTCGTCAGTTGTCATTGTGGTATGTCATTGTCAGGTGTCATTTTCCGTTTCTATTCCACGTCTTACTCACAGGTCATAGTTTGTTTCCAGTTTTAGATATTCGAGTGTTTCTTTGCTACTTTGATTTGAGTGGTATCTGTTGTGGGACTTTGTTCAGTTTTCCCTTTTCTAAGATTAAATATTATTTTGAGACTCCCGCACTCCTGCCTTGCCTCCCTGCTTCCCTGTAATTGGGTCCACCATGTTCTCACCTTGCGTTACTCGCCCTCGCCTTAACCACGTTCGTGACAGCTTTGGGATTCAAACCACTGCCTGTAACTAGTATAAAGGGGAGAGTTCTACTCTAAAAAGCAAGAGACCTTACTGGGAAAGCATCATTTGTGAATTTATGAGTCAAAACAAAAAAAGTGGACAGCAGGCGCTGGGAAGCATTTTTAAGCGATAAAAACTGCAAATGTGTGTAAAATTCACAAACCACAACCTGTAACTCGTACAAAGGGGAGGCTTTTACTCTAAAAAGCAAGAGAATTAACTGGGAAAGTATCCTTTGTGAAGTTATGGGTTAAAATACAAAAAGTGTACAGCAGGCGCTGGGAAGCATTTTTAAGCGATAAAAACTGCAAATATGTGTAAAACTCCAACCAAAGCTTTGGGATTCAAACCACTGCCTGTAACTAGTATAAAGGGGAGAGTTCTCCTCGAAAAAGCAAGAGAATTTACTGGGAAAGCATCCTTTGTGAAGTTATGAGTCAAAATAAAAAAAGTGTACAGCAGGTTCTGAGGAGCATTTTTAAGAGATAAAAACTGCAAATGTGTGTAAAACTCCAACCAAAGCTTTGGGATTAAATCCACTGTCTGTAACTAGTATAAAGGGGAGAGTTTTACGATAAAAAGCAAGACAATTTAATGGGAAAGCATCCTTTGTGAAGTTATGGGTTAAAATAAAAAAGTGTACAGCAGAGGAAGCTGGGAAGCATTTTTAAGCGCTAAAACTGCAAATGTGTGTAAAACTCCAACCAAAGCTTTGGGATTCAAACCACTGCCTGTAAATAGTATAAAGGGGAGAGTTTTAATCTAAAAAGCAAGAGAATTTACTGGGTAAGCATCCTTTGTGACGTTATGAGTTACAAGAAAAAAAAGTGTCCAGCAGAGGGAGCTGGGAAGCATTTTTATGCAAAAAATCAGCAAATGTGTGGAAATCTCCAACCAAAGCTTTGGGATTCAAACCACTGCCTGTAACTGGTATAAAGGGGAGAGTTCTACTCTAAAAAGCAAGAGACTTTACTGGGAAAGTATCCTTTGTGAATTTATGAGTCAAAACAAAAAAAGTGGACAGCAGGCGCTGGGAAGCATTTTTAAGCAATAAATACTGCAAATATGTGTAAAACTCCAACCAAAGCTTTGGGATTCAAACCACTGCCTGTAACTGGTATAAATGGGAGAATTCTACTCTAAAAAAAAGAGACTTTACTGGGAAAGCATCCTTTGTTAAGTTATGAGTCAAAATAAATAATGTGTAAAGCAGGCGCTGGGAAGCATTTTTAAGCAATAAAAACAGCAAATTTGTTAAAACTCCAACCAAAGGTTTGGGATTACAACCACTGTCTGTAACTAGTGTAAAGGGGAAAGTTTCACTCTAAAAAGCAAGAGAATTAACTGGGAAAGTATCCTTTGTGAAGTTATGGGTTAAAATAAAAAAAGTGTACAGCAGAGGAAGCTGGGAAGCATTTTTAAGCGATAAAAACTGCAAATGTGTGAAAAACTCCAACTAAAGCTTTGGGATTCAAACCACTGCCTGTAACTGGTATAAATGGGAGAGTTCTACTCTAAAAACAAGAGACTTTACTGGGAAAGCATCCTTTGTTAAGTTATGAGTCAAACTAAATAATGTGTAAAGCAGGCGCTGGGAAGCATTTTTAAGCAATAAAAACAGCAAATTTGTTAAAACTCCAACCAAAGGTTTGGGATTACAACCACTGTCTGTAACTAGTGTAAAGGGGAAAGTTTCACTCTAAAAAGCAAGAGACTTTACTGGGAAAGCATCCTTTGTGAATTTATGAGTCAAAACAAAAAAAGTGGACAGCAGGCGCTGGGAAGCATTTTTAAGCAATAAATACTGCAAATATGTGTAAAACTCCAACCAAAGCTTTGGGATTCAAACCACTGCCTGTAACTGGTATGAATGGGAGAGTTCTACTCTAAAAAAAAGAGACTTTACTGGGAAAGCATCCTTTGTTAAGTTATGAGTCAAAAAAAAAATAATGTGTAAAGCAGGCGCTGGGAAGCATTTTTAAGCAATAAAAACAGCAAATTTGTTAAAACTCCAACCAAAGGTTTGGGATTACAACCACTGTCTGTAACTAGTGTAAAGGGGAAAGTTTCACTCTAAAAAGCAAGAGAATTTACTGGGAAAGCATCCTTTGTGAAGTTATGAGTTCCAATAAAAAAAGTTTAAAGCAGAGGGAGCTGGGAAGCATTTTTAAGCAATAAAAACAGCAAAGTGTGGAACTCCAACCAAAGCTTTGGGATTCAAACCACTGCCTGTAAATAGTATAAAGGGGAGAGTTTTAATCTAAAAAGCAAGAGAATTTACTGGGAAAGCATCCTTTGTGAATTTATGAGTCAAAACAAAAAAAGTGGACGGCAGGCGCTGGGAAGCATTTTTAAGCAATAAATACTGCAAATATGTGTAAAACTCCAACCAAAGCTTTGGGATTCAAACCACTGCCTGTAACTAGTATAAAGGGGAGAGTTCTCCTCGAAAAAGCAAGAGAATTTACTGGGAAAGCATCCTTTGTGAAGTTATGAGTCAAAATAAAAAAAGTGTACAGCAGAGGGAGCTGGGAAGCATTTTTTAAGCGATAGAAACTGCAAATGTGTGTAAAACTCAAACCAAAGCTTTGGGATTCAAAACCACTGCCTGTAACTAGTATAAAGGGGAGAGTTCTCCTCAAAAAAGCAAGATAATTTTCTGGGAAAGCATCCTTTGTGAAGTTATGAGTCAAAATAAAAAAAGTGTACAGCAGGTTCTGGGGAGCATTTTTAAGCGATAAAAACTGCAAATGTGTGTAAAACTCACAAACCACAACCTGTAACTAGTACAAAGGGGAGAGTTTTACTCTAAAAAGCAAGAGAATTAACTGGGAAAGTATCCTTTGTGAAGTTATGGGTTAAAATAAAAAAAGTGTACAGCAGAGGAAGCTGGGAAGCATTTTTAAGCGATAAAAACTGCAAATGTGTGTAAAACTCCAACCAAAGCTTTGGGATTCAAACCACTGCCTGTAACTAGTATAAATAGGAGAGTTATACTCTAAAAAGCAAGATAATTTACTGGGAAAGCATCCTTTGTGAGGTTATGAGTAAAAATAAAAAAAGTGTACAGCAGGCGCTGGGAAGCATTTTTAAGCGATAAAAACTGCAAATGTGTGTAAAACTCCAACTAAAGCTTTGGGATTCAAACCACTGCCTGTAACTGGTATAAATGGGAGAGTTCTACTCTAAAAACAAGAGACTTTACTGGGAAAGCATCCTTTGTTAAGTTATGAGTCAAAATAAATAATGTGTAAAGCAGGCGCTGGGAAGCATTTTTAAGCAATAAAAACAGCAAATTTGTTAAAACTCCAACCAAACGTTTGGGATTACAACCACTGTCTGCAACTAGTGTAAAGGGGAAAGTTTCACTCTAAAAAGCAAGAGAATTTACTGGGAAAGCATCCTTTGTGAAGTTATGAGTTCCAATAAAGAAAGTTTAAAGCAGAGGGAGCTGGGAAGCATTTTTAAGCAATAAAAACAACAAATGTGTGTAGAACTCCAACCAAAGCTTTGGGATTCAAACCACTTCCTGTAAATAGTATAAAGGGGAGAGTTTTAATCTAAAAAGCAAGAGAATTTACTGGGAAAGCATCCTTTGTGAAGTTATGAGTAACAATAAAAAAAGTGTACAGCAGAGGGAGCTGGGGAGCATTTTTAAGTAATAAAAACAGCAAATGTGTGTAATACTCTAACCAAAGCTTTGGGATTCAAACCACTGCTTGTAACGAGTATAAAGGGGAGAGTATGACTCTAAAAAGCAAGAGAATTTACTGGGAAAGCATCCTTTGTGAAGTTATGAGTTCCAATAAAGAAAGTTTAAAGCAGAGGGAGCTGGGAAGCATTTTTAAGCAATAAAAACAGCAAATGTGTGTAGAACTCCAACCAAAGCTTTGGGATTCAAACCACTGCCTGCAAATAGTATAAAGGGGAGAGTTTTAATCTAAAAAGCAAGAGAATTTACTGGGAAAGCATCCTTTGTGAAGTTATGAATTACAATAAAAAAAAGTGTCCAGCAGAGGGAGCTGGGAAGCATTTTTAAGCAAAAAAACAGCAAATGTGTGTAAATCTCCAACCAAAGCTTTGGGATTCAAACCACTGCCTGTAACTAGTATAAAGGGGAGAGTTCTACTCTAAAAAGCAAGAGACCTTACTGGGAAAGCATCATTTGTGAATTTATGAGTCAAAACAAAAAAAGTGGACAGCAGGCGCTGGGAAGCATTTTTAAGCGATAAAAACTGCAAATGTGTGTAAAATTCACAAACCACAACCTGTAACTCGTACAAAGGGGAGGCTTTTACTCTAAAAAGCAAGAGAATTAACTGGGAAAGTATCCTTTGTGAAGTTATGGGTTAAAATACAAAAACTGTACAGCAGGCGCTGGGAAGCATTTTTAAGCGATAAAAACTGCAAATATGTGTAAAACTCCAACCAAAGCTTTGGGATTCAAACCACTGCCTGTAACTAGTATAAAGGGGAGAGTTCTCCTCGAAAAAGCAAGAGAATTTACTGGGAAAGCATCCTTTGTGAAGTTATGAGTCAAAATAAAAAAAGTGTACAGCAGGTTCTGAGGAGCATTTTTAAGAGATAAAAACTGCAAATGTGTGTAAAACTCCAACCAAAGCTTTGGGATTAAATCCACTGTCTGTAACTAGTAAAAAGGGGAGAGTTTTACGATAAAAAGCAAGACAATTTAATGGGAAAGCATCCTTTGTGAAGTTATGGGTTAAAATAAAAAAGTGGACAGCAGAGGAAGCTGGGAAGCATTTTTAAGCGCTAAAACTGCAAATGTGTGTAAAACCCCAACCAAAGCTTTGGGATTCAAACCACTGCCTGTAAATAGTATAAAGGGGAGAGTTTTAATCTAAAAAGCAAGAGAATTTACTGGGTAAGCATCCTTTGTGACGTTATGAGTTACAAGAAAAAAAAGTGTCCAGCAGAGGGAGCTGGGAAGCATTTTTATGCAAAAAATCAGCAAATGTGTGGAAATCTCCAACCAAAGCTTTGGGATTCAAACCACTGCCTGTAACTGGTATGAATGGGAGAGTTCTACTCTAAAAAAAAGAGACTTTACTGGGAAAGCATCCTTTGTTAAGTTATGAGTCAAAATAAATAATGTGTAAAGCAGGCGCTGGGAAGCATTTTTAAGCAATAAAAACAGCAAATTTGTTAAAACTCCAACCAAAGGTTTGGGATTACAACCACTGTCTGTAACTAGTGTAAAGGGGAAAGTTTCACTCTAAAAAGCAAGAGAATTAACTGGGAAAGTATCCTTTGTGAAGTTATGGGTTAAAATAAAAAAAGTGTACAGCAGAGGAAGCTGGGAAGCATTTTTAAGCGATAAAAACTGCAAATGTGTGTAAAACTCCAACTCAAGCTTTGGGATTCAAACCACTGCCTTTAACTGGTATAAATGGGAGAGTTCTACTCTAAAAAGCAAGAGAATTTACTGGGAAAGCATCCTTTGTTAAGTTATGAGTCAAAATAAATAATGTATAAAGCAGGCGCTGGGAAGCATTTTTAAGCAATAAAAACAGCAAATTTGTTAAAACTCCAACCAAAGGTTTGGGATTACAACCACTGTCTGTAACTAGTGTAAAGGGGAAAGTTTCACTCTAAAAAGCAAGAGAATTAACTGGGAAAGTATCCTTTGTGAAGTTATGGGTTAAAATAAAAAAAGTGTACAGCAGAGGAAGCTGGGAAGCATTTTTAAGCGATAAAAACTGCAAATGTGTGTAAAACTCCAACTAAAGCTTTGGGATTCAAACCACTGCCTGTAACTGGTATAAATGGGAGAGTTCTACTCTAAAAACAAGAGACTTTACTGGGAAAGCATCCTTTGTTAAGTTATGAGTCAAAATAAATAATGTGTAAAGCAGGCGCTGGGAAGCATTTTTTAAGCAATAAAAACAGCAAATTTGTTAAAACTCCAACCAAAGGTTTGGGATTACAACCACTCTCTGTAACTAGTGTAAAGGGGAAAATTTCACTCTAAAAAGCAAGAGAATTTACTGGGAAAGCATCCTTTGTGAAGTTATGAGTTCCAATAAAAAAAGTTTAAAGCAGAGGGAGCTGGGAAGCATTTTTAAGCAATAAAAACAGCAAATGTGTGGAACTCCAACCAAAGCTTTGGGATTCAAACCACTGCCTGTAAATAGTATAAAGGGGAGAGTTTTAATCTAAAAAGCAAGAGAATTTACTGGGAAAGCATCCTTTGTGAATTTATGAGTCAAAACAAAAAAAGTGGACAGCAGGCGCTGGGAAGCATTTTTAAGCAATAAATACTGCAAATATGTGTAAAACTCCAACCAAAGCTTTGGGATTCAAACCACTGCCTGTAACTAGTATAAAGGGGAGAGTTCTCCTCGAAAAAGCAAGAGAATTTACTGGGAAAGCATCCTTTGTGAAGTTATGAGTCAAAATAAAAAAAGTGTACAGCAGGTTCTGGGGAGCATTTTTAAGAGATAAAAAATGCAAATGTGTGTAAAACTCCAACCAAAGCTTTGGGATTAAATCCACTGCCTGTAACTAGTATAAAGGGGAGAGTTTTATGATAAAAAGCAAGACAATTTAATGGGAAAGCATCCTTTGTGAAGTTATGAGTCAAAATAAAAAAAGTGTACAGCAGGCGCTGGGAAGCATTTTTAAGCGATAAAAACTGCAAATGTGTGTAAAACTCACAAACCACAACCTGTAACTAGTACAAAGGGGAGGGTTTTACTCTAAAAAGCAAGAGAATTAACTGGGAAAGTATCCTTTGTGAAGTTATGGGTTAAAATAAAAAAAGTGTACAGCAGAGGAAGCTGGGAAGCATTTTTAAGCGATAAAAACTGCAAATGTGTGTAAAACTCCAACCAAAGCTTTGGGATTCAAACCACTGCCTGTAACTAGTAGAAATGGGAGAGTTATACTCTAAAAAGCAAGATAATTTACTGGGAAAGCATCCTTTGTGAAGTTATGAGTAAAAACAAAAAAAGTGTACAGCAGGCGCTGGGAAGCATTTTTAAGCGATAAAAACTGCAAATGTGTGTAAAACTCCAACTAAGGCTTTGGGATTCAAACCACTGCCTGTAACTGGTATAAATGGGAGAGTTCTACTCTAAAAACAAGAGACTTTACTGGGAAAGCATCTTTTGTTAAGTTATGAGTCAAAATAAATAATGTGTAAAGCAGGCGCTGGGAAGCATTTTTAAGCAATAAAAACAGCAAATTTGTTAAAACTCCAACCAAAGGTTTGGGATTACAACCACTGTCTGTAACTAGTGTAAAGGGGAAAGTTTCACTCTAAAAAGCAGGAGAATTTACTGGGAAAGCATCCTTTGTGAAGTTATGAGTTCCAATAAAAAAAGTTTAAAGCAGAGGGAGCTGGGAAGCATTTTTAAGCGACAGAAACTGCAAATGTGTGTAAAACTCACAAACCACAACCTGTAACTAGTACAAAGGGGAGAGTTTTACTCTAAAAAGCAAGAGAATTAACTGGGAAAGCATCCTTTGGGCAGTTATGAGTCACAATAAAAAAAGTGTACAGCAGAGGGAGCTGGGAAGCATTTTTAAGCGACAGAAACTGCAAATGTGTGTAAAACTCAAACCAAAGCTTTGGGATTCAAACCACTGCCTGTAATTAGTATAAAGGGGAGAATTCTCCTCGAAAAAGCAAGAGAATTTACTGGGAAAGCATCCTTTGTGAAGTAATAAGTCAAAATAAAAAAAGTGTACAGTAGGTTCTGGGGAGCATTTTTAAGAGATAAAAACTGCAAATGTGTGTAAAACTCCAACCAAAGCTTTGTGATTAAATCCATTGTCTGTAACTAGTATAAAGGGGAGAGTTTTACGATAAAAAGCACGCCAATTTAATTGGAAAGCATCCTTTGTGAAGTTATGAGTCAAAATAAAAAAAGTGTACAGCAGGCGCTGGGAAGCATTTTTAAGCGATAAAAACTGCAAATGTGTGTAAAACTCACAAACCACAACCTGTAACTAGTACAAAGGGGAGAGTTTTACTCTAAAAACAAGAGAATTCACTGGGAAAGTCTCCTTTGTGATTTCATGGGTTAAAATAAAAAAAGTGTACAGCAGAGGAAGCTGGGAAGCATTTTTAAGCGATAAAAACTGCAAATGTGTGTAAAACTCCAACCAAAGCTTTGGGACTCAAACCACTGCCTGTAACTAGTATAAAGGGGAGAGTTCTACTCTCAAAAGCAAGAGAATTTACTGGGGAAGCATCCTTTGTGAAGTTATGAGTCAAAATAAAAAAAGTGTACAGCAGGCGCTGGGAAGCATTTTTAAGCAATAAAAACTGCAAATGTGTTTAAAACTCCAACCAAAGCTTTGGGATTCAAACCACTGCCTGTAACTAGTTTAAAGGGGAGAGTTGAACTCGAAAATGCAAGAGAATTTACTTGGAAAGCGTCCTTTGTGAAGTTATGAGTGAAAATAAAAAAAGTGTACAGCAGGCGCTGGGAAGCATTTTTAAGCAATAAAAAGAGCAAATGTGTGTAAAACTCCAACCATAGCTTTGGGATTCAATAAACTACCTGTAAGTAGTATAAAGGGGAGAGTTCTACTCTAAAAAGTGAGAGAATTTCCTGAGAAAGCATCCTTTGTGAAGTTATGATCAAAATAAAAAAAAGTGTACAGCATAGGGAGCTGGGAAGCATTTTTAAGCAATAAAAACTGCAAATATGTGTAAAACTCCAACCAAAGCTTTGGGATTCAAACCACTGCCTGTAACTAGTATAAATGGGAGAGTTTTAGTCGAAAAAGCAAAATAATTTACTGGGAAAGCATCCTTTGTGAAGTTCTGAGTCAAAATGTAAAAAGTGTACAGCAGGTTCTGGGGAGCATTTTTAAGATATAAAAACTGCAAATGTGTGTAAAACTCCAACCAAAGCTTTGGGATTAAATCCACTGTCTGTAACTAGTATAAAGGGGAGAGTTTTACGATAAAAAGCAAGGCAATTTAATGGGAAAGCATCCTTTGTGAAGTTATAAGTCAAAATAAAAAAAGTGTACAGCAGGCGCTGGGAAGCATTTTTAAGCGATAAAAACTGCAAATGTGTGTAAAACTCACAAACCACAACCTGTAACTAGTACAAAGGGGAGAGTTTTATTCTAAAACGCAAGAGAATTAACTGGGAAAGTATCCTTTGTGAAGGTATGGGTTAAAATAAAAAAAGTGTACAGCAGAGGAAGCTGGGAAAAATTTTTAAGCGATAAAAACTGCAAATGTGTGTAAAACTCCAACCAAAGCTTTGGGATTCAAACCACTGCCTGTAACGAGAATAAATGGGAGAGTTATACTCTAAAAAGCAAGAGAATTTACTGGGAAAGCATCCTTTGTGAAGTTTTTAGTAAAAATAAAAAAAGTGTACAGCAGGCGCTGGGAAGCATTTTTAAGCGATAAAAACTGCAAATGTGTGTAAAACTCCAACCAAAGCTTTGGGATTCAAACCACTGCCTGTAATTAGGATAACGGGGAGAGTTTTACTATCAAAAGCCAGAGACTTTACTGGGAAAGCATCCTTTGTGAAGTTATGAGTCAAAACAAAAAAAGTGTACAGCGGGCGCTGGGAAGCATTTTTAAGCGATAAAAACTGCAAATATGTGTAAAACTCCAACCAAAGCTTTGGGATTCAAACCACTGCCTGTAACTAGTATAAATGGGAGAGTTTTACTCGAAAAAGCAAAAGAATTTACTGGGAAAGCATCCTTTGTGAAGTTCTGAGTCAAAATGTGAAAAGTGTACAGCAGAGGGAGCTGGGAAGAATTTTTAAGCAATAAAAACTGCAAATGTGTGTAAAACTCACAAACCACTGCCTGTAACTCGTATAAAGGGGAGAGTTTTACTCTCAAAAGCAAGAGACTTAACTGGGAAAGCATCCTTTGTGAAGTTCTGAGTCAAAATGAAAAAGTGTACAGCAGAGGGAGCTGGGAAGCATTTTTAAGCAATAAAAACTGCAAATGTGTGTAAAACTCACAAACCACAACCTGTAACTTGTATAAAGGGGAGAGTTTTACTCTAAAAAGCAAGAGAATTTACTGGGAAAGCATCCTTTGTGAAGTTCTGAGTCAACATGTAAAAAGTGTACAGCAGGCGCTGGGAAGCATTTTTAAGCAATAAAAACAGCAAATGTGTGTAAAACTCCAACCAAAGCTTTGGGATTCAAACCACTGCCTGTAACTAGTATAACGGGGAGAGTTATACTCCAAAAAACAAGAGACTTTACTGGGAAAGCATCCTTTGGGAAGTTATGAGTTACAATAAAAAAAGTGTACAGCAAAGGGAGCTGGGAAGCATTTTTAAGCAATAAAAACAGCAAATGCGTGTAAAACTCCAAGATAAGCTTTGGGATTCAAACCACTGGCTGAAACTAGTATAAAGGGGAGAGTTCTATTCCAAAAAACAAGAGACTTTACTGGGAAAGCATCCTTTGTGAAGTTATGAGTCAAAATAAAAAAAAGTGTACAGCAGGCGCTGGGAAGCATTTTTAAGCAATAAAAACAGCAAATGTGTGTAAAACTCCAACCAAAGCTTTGGGATTCAAACCATTGCCTGTAACTAGTATGAAGGGGAGAGTTATACTCTAAAAAGCAAGAGACTTAACTGGGAAAGCATCCTTTGTGAAGCTATGAGTCAAAATAAAAAAAGTGTACAGCAGGAGCTGGGAAGCATTTTTAAGCAATAAAAACAGCAAATGTGTGTAAAACTCCAACCAAAGCTTTGGGATCCAAACCACTGCCTGTAACTAGTATAAAGGGCAGAGTTTTACTCTAAAAAGCAAGATAATTTACTGGGAAAGCATCCTTTGTGAAGTGATGAGTTACAATAAAATAAGTGTACAGCAGAGGGAGCTGGGAAGCATTTTGAAGCAATAAAAACTGCAAATGTGTGTCAAACTCCAACCAAAGTTTTGGGATTCAAACCACTGCCTGTAACTCGTATGAAGGGGAGAGTTCTCCTCTAAAACGCAAGAGACTTTACTGGGAAAGCATCCTTTTTGAAGTGATGAGTGAAAATAAAAAAGTGGACAGCAGAGGGAGCTGGGAAGCATTTCTAAGCAATAAAAACAGGAAATGTGTGTAAAACTCCAACCAAAGCTATAATAAAAACTGCAAATGTGTGTCAAACTCCAACCAAAGCGTTGGGATTCAAACCACTGCCTGTAACTAGTATGACGGGGAGAGTTCGACTCTAAAAAGCAAGAGACTTTACTGGGAAAGCATCCTTTGTGAAGTTATGAGTGAAAATAAAAAAAGTGAACAGTAGAGGGAGCTGGGAATCATTTTTAAGCAATAAAAACTGCAAATGTGTGTAAAACTCCAACCAAAGCTTTGGGATTCAAACCATTGCCTGTAACTAGTATGAAGGGGAGAGTTATACTCTAAAAAGCAAGAGATTAACTGGGAAAGCATCCTTTGTGAAGTGATGAGTTACAATAAAATAAGTGTACAGCAGAGGGAGCTGGGAAGCATTTTTAAGCAATAAAAACAGCAAATGTGTGTACAACTCCAACCAAAGCTTTGGGATTCAAACCACTGCCTGTAAATAGTATAAAGGGGAGAGTTTTAATCTAAAAAGCAAGAGAATTTACTGGGAAAGCATCCTTTGTGATGTTATGAGTTACAATAAAAAAAAGTGTCCAGCAGAGGGAGCTGGGAAGCATTTTTAAGCAAAAAAATGCAAATGTGTGTAAATCTCCAACCAAAGCTTTGGGATTCAAACCACTGCCTGTAACTGGTATGAAGGGGAGAGTTCTACTCTAAAAAGCAAGAGACTTTACTGGGAAAGCATCCTTTGTTAAGTTATGAGTCAAAATAAAAAATGTGTACAGCAGGCCCTGGGAAGCATTTTTAAGCAATAAAAACAGCAAACGTGTGTAAAACTCCAACCAAAGCTTTGGGATTCAAACCACTGCCTGTAACTAGTTTAAAGGGGAGAGTTGAACTCGAAAATGCAAGAGAATTTACTTGGAAAGCGTCCTTTGTGAAGTTATGAGTGAAAATAAAAAAAGTGTACAGCAGGCGCTGGGAAGCATTTTTAAGCAATAAAAAGAGCAAATGTGTGTAAAACTCCAACCATAGCTTTGGGATTCAATAAACTACCTGTAAGTAGTATAAAGGGGAGAGTTCTACTCTAAAAAGTGAGAGAATTTCCTGAGAAAGCATCCTTTGTGAAGTTATGATCAAAATAAAAAAAAGTGTACAGCATAGGGAGCTGGGAAGCATTTTTAAGCAATAAAAACTGCAAATATGTGTAAAACTCCAACCAAAGCTTTGGGATTCAAACCACTGCCTGTAACTAGTATAAATGGGAGAGTTTTAGTCGAAAAAGCAAAATAATTTACTGGGAAAGCATCCTTTGTGAAGTTCTGAGTCAAAATGTAAAAAGTGTACAGCAGGTTCTGGGGAGCATTTTTAAGATATAAAAACTGCAAATGTGTGTAAAACTCCAACCAAAGCTTTGGGATTAAATCCACTGTCTGTAACTAGTATAAAGGGGAGAGTTTTACGATAAAAAGCAAGGCAATTTAATGGGAAAGCATCCTTTGTGAAGTTATAAGTCAAAATAAAAAAAGTGTACAGCAGGCGCTGGGAAGCATTTTTAAGCGATAAAAACTGCAAATGTGTGTAAAACTCACAAACCACAACCTGTAACTAGTACAAAGGGGAGAGTTTTATTCTAAAACGCAAGAGAATTAACTGGGAAAGTATCCTTTGTGAAGGTATGGGTTAAAATAAAAAAAGTGTACAGCAGAGGAAGCTGGGAAAAATTTTTAAGCGATAAAAACTGCAAATGTGTGTAAAACTCCAACCAAAGCTTTGGGATTCAAACCACTGCCTGTAACGAGAATAAATGGGAGAGTTATACTCTAAAAAGCAAGAGAATTTACTGGGAAAGCATCCTTTGTGAAGTTTTTAGTAAAAATAAAAAAAGTGTACAGCAGGCGCTGGGAAGCATTTTTAAGCGATAAAAACTGCAAATGTGTGTAAAACTCCAACCAAAGCTTTGGGATTCAAACCACTGCCTGTAATTAGGATAACGGGGAGAGTTTTACTATCAAAAGCCAGAGACTTTACTGGGAAAGCATCCTTTGTGAAGTTATGAGTCAAAACAAAAAAAGTGTACAGCGGGCGCTGGGAAGCATTTTTAAGCGATAAAAACTGCAAATATGTGTAAAACTCCAACCAAAGCTTTGGGATTCAAACCACTGCCTGTAACTAGTATAAATGGGAGAGTTTTACTCGAAAAAGCAAAAGAATTTACTGGGAAAGCATCCTTTGTGAAGTTCTGAGTCAAAATGTGAAAAGTGTACAGCAGAGGGAGCTGGGAAGAATTTTTAAGCAATAAAAACTGCAAATGTGTGTAAAACTCACAAACCACTGCCTGTAACTCGTATAAAGGGGAGAGTTTTACTCTCAAAAGTAAGAGACTTAACTGGGAAAGCATCCTTTGTGAAGTTCTGAGTCAAAATGAAAAAGTGTACAGCAGAGGGAGCTTGGAAGCATTTTTAAGCAATAAAAACTGCAAATGTGTGTAAAACTCACAAACCACAACCTGTAACTTGTATAAAGGGGAGAGTTTTACTCTAAAAAGCAAGAGAATTTACTGGGAAAGCATCCTTTGTGAAGTTCTGAGTCAACATGTAAAAAGTGTACAGCAGGCGCTGGGAAGCATTTTTAAGCAATAAAAACAGCAAATGTGTGTAAAACTCCAACCAAAGCTTTGGGATTCAAACCACTGCCTGTAACTAGTATAACGGGGAGAGTTATACTCCAAAAAACAAGAGACTTTACTGGGAAAGCATCCTTTGGGAAGTTATGAGTTACAATAAAAAAAGTGTACAGCAAAGGGAGCTGGGAAGCATTTTTAAGCAATAAAAACAGCAAATGCGTGTAAAACTCCAAGATAAGCTTTGGGATTCAAACCACTGGCTGAAACTAGTATAAAGGGGAGAGTTCTATTCCAAAAAACAAGAGACTTTACTGGGAAAGCATCCTTTGTGAAGTTATGAGTCAAAATAAAAAAAAGTGTACAGCAGGCGCTGGGAAGCATTTTTAAGCAATAAAAACAGCAAATGTGTGTAAAACTCCAACCAAAGCTTTGGGATTCAAACCATTGCCTGTAACTAGTATGAAGGGGAGAGTTATACTCTAAAAAGCAAGAGACTTAACTGGGAAAGCATCCTTTGTGAAGCTATGAGTCAAAATAAAAAAAGTGTACAGCAGGAGCTGGGAAGCATTTTTAAGCAATAAAAACAGCAAATGTGTGTAAAACTCCAACCAAAGCTTTGGGATCCAAACCACTGCCTGTAACTAGTATAAAGGGCAGAGTTTTACTCTAAAAAGCAAGATAATTTACTGGGAAAGCATCCTTTGTGAAGTGATGAGTTACAATAAAATAAGTGTACAGCAGAGGGAGCTGGGAAGCATTTTGAAGCAATAAAAACTGCAAATGTGTGTCAAACTCCAACCAAAGTTTTGGGATTCAAACCACTGCCTGTAACTCGTATGAAGGGGAGAGTTCTCCTCTAAAACGCAAGAGACTTTACTGGGAAAGCATCCTTTTTGAAGTGATGAGTGAAAATAAAAAAGTGGACAGCAGAGGGAGCTGGGAAGCATTTCTAAGCAATAAAAACAGGAAATGTGTGTAAAACTCCAACCAAAGCTATAATAAAAACTGCAAATGTGTGTCAAACTCCAACCAAAGCGTTGGGATTCAAACCACTGACTGTAACTAGTATGACGGGGAGAGTTCGACTCTAAAAAGCAAGAGACTTTACTGGGAAAGCATCCTTTGTGAAGTTATGAGTGAAAATAAAAAAAGTGAACAGCAGAGGGAGCTGGGAATCATTTTTAAGCAATAAAAACTGCAAATGTGTGTAAAACTCCAACCAAAGCTTTGGGATTCAAACCATTGCCTGTAACTAGTATGAAGGGGAGAGTTATACTCTAAAAAGCAAGAGATTAACTGGGAAAGCATCCTTTGTGAAGTGATGAGTTACAATAAAATAAGTGTACAGCAGAGGGAGCTGGGAAGCATTTTTAAGCAATAAAAACAGCAAATGTGTGTACAACTCCAACCAAAGCTTTGGGATTCAAACCACTGCCTGTAAATAGTATAAAGGGGAGAGTTTTAATCTAAAAAGCAAGAGAATTTACTGGGAAATCATCCTTTGTGATGTTATGAGTTACAATAAAAAAAAGTGTCCAGCAGAGGGAGCTGGGAAGCATTTTTAAGCAAAAAAATGCAAATGTGTGTAAATCTCCAACCAAAGCTTTGGGATTCAAACCACTGCCTGTAACTGGTATGAAGGGGAGAGTTCTACTCTAAAAAGCAAGAGACTTTACTGGGAAAGCATCCTTTGTTAAGTTATGAGTCAAAATAAAAAATGTGTACAGCAGGCCCTGGGAAGCATTTTTAAGCAATAAAAACAGCAAACGTGTGTAAAACTCCAACCAAAGCTTTGGGATTCAAACCACTGCCTGTAACTAGTTTAAAGGGGAGAGTTGAACTCGAAAATGCAAGAGAATTTACTTGGAAAGCGTCCTTTGTGAAGTTATGAGTGAAAATAAAAAAAGTGTACAGCAGGCGCTGGGAAGCATTTTTAAGCAATAAAAAGAGCAAATGTGTGTAAAACTCCAACCAAAGCTTTGGGATTCAAACCACTGCCTGTAACTAGTATAAATGGGAGAGTTTTACTCGAAAAAGCAAAAGAATTTACTGGGAAAGCATCCTTTGTGAAGTTCTGAGTCAAAATGTGAAAAGTGTACAGCAGAGGGAGCTGGGAAGAATTTTTAAGCAATAAAAACTGCAAATGTGTGTAAAACTCACAAACCACTGCCTGTAACTCGTATAAAGGGGAGAGTTTTACTCTCAAAAGTAAGAGACTTAACTGGGAAAGCATCCTTTGTGAAGTTCTGAGTCAAAATGAAAAAGTGTACAGCAGAGGGAGCTTGGAAGCATTTTTAAGCAATAAAAACTGCAAATGTGTGTAAAACTCACAAACCACAACCTGTAACTTGTATAAAGGGGAGAGTTTTACTCTAAAAAGCAAGAGAATTTACTGGGAAAGCATCCTTTGTGAAGTTCTGAGTCAACATGTAAAAAGTGTACAGCAGGCGCTGGGAAGCATTTTTAAGCAATAAAAACAGCAAATGTGTGTAAAACTCCAACCAAAGCTTTGGGATTCAAACCACTGCCTGTAACTAGTATAACGGGGAGAGTTATACTCCAAAAAACAAGAGACTTTACTGGGAAAGCATCCTTTGGGAAGTTATGAGTTACAATAAAAAAAGTGTACAGCAAAGGGAGCTGGGAAGCATTTTTAAGCAATAAAAACAGCAAATGCGTGTAAAACTCCAAGATAAGCTTTGGGATTCAAACCACTGGCTGAAACTAGTATAAAGGGGAGAGTTCTATTCCAAAAAACAAGAGACTTTACTGGGAAAGCATCCTTTGTGAAGTTATGAGTCAAAATAAAAAAAAGTGTACAGCAGGCGCTGGGAAGCATTTTTAAGCAATAAAAACAGCAAATGTGTGTAAAACTCCAACCAAAGCTTTGGGATTCAAACCATTGCCTGTAACTAGTATGAAGGGGAGAGTTATACTCTAAAAAGCAAGAGACTTAACTGGGAAAGCATCCTTTGTGAAGCTATGAGTCAAAATAAAAAAAGTGTACAGCAGGAGCTGGGAAGCATTTTTAAGCAATAAAAACAGCAAATGTGTGTAAAACTCCAACCAAAGCTTTGGGATCCAAACCACTGCCTGTAACTAGTATAAAGGGCAGAGTTTTACTCTAAAAAGCAAGATAATTTACTGGGAAAGCATCCTTTGTGAAGTGATGAGTTACAATAAAATAAGTGTACAGCAGAGGGAGCTGGGAAGCATTTTGAAGCAATAAAAACTGCAAATGTGTGTCAAACTCCAACCAAAGTTTTGGGATTCAAACCACTGCCTGTAACTCGTATGAAGGGGAGAGTTCTCCTCTAAAACGCAAGAGACTTTACTGGGAAAGCATCCTTTTTGAAGTGATGAGTGAAAATAAAAAAGTGGACAGCAGAGGGAGCTGGGAAGCATTTCTAAGCAATAAAAACAGGAAATGTGTGTAAAACTCCAACCAAAGCTATAATAAAAACTGCAAATGTGTGTCAAACTCCAACCAAAGCGTTGGGATTCAAACCACTGACTGTAACTAGTATGACGGGGAGAGTTCGACTCTAAAAAGCAAGAGACTTTACTGGGAAAGCATCCTTTGTGAAGTTATGAGTGAAAATAAAAAAAGTGAACAGCAGAGGGAGCTGGGAATCATTTTTAAGCAATAAAAACTGCAAATGTGTGTAAAACTCCAACCAAAGCTTTGGGATTCAAACCATTGCCTGTAACTAGTATGAAGGGGAGAGTTATACTCTAAAAAGCAAGAGATTAACTGGGAAAGCATCCTTTGTGAAGTGATGAGTTACAATAAAATAAGTGTACAGCAGAGGGAGCTGGGAAGCATTTTTAAGCAATAAAAACAGCAAATGTGTGTACAACTCCAACCAAAGCTTTGGGATTCAAACCACTGCCTGTAAATAGTATAAAGGGGAGAGTTTTAATCTAAAAAGCAAGAGAATTTACTGGGAAAGCATCCTTTGTGATGTTATGAGTTACAATAAAAAAAAGTGTCCAGCAGAGGGAGCTGGGAAGCATTTTTAAGCAAAAAAATGCAAATGTGTGTAAATCTCCAACCAAAGCTTTGGGATTCAAACCACTGCCTGTAACTGGTATGAAGGGGAGAGTTCTACTCTAAAAAGCAAGAGACTTTACTGGGAAAGCATCCTTTGTTAAGTTATGAGTCAAAATAAAAAATGTGTACAGCAGGCCCTGGGAAGCATTTTTAAGCAATAAAAACAGCAAACGTGTGTAAAACTCCAACCAAAGCTTTGGGATTCAAACCACTGCCTGTAACTAGTTTAAAGGGGAGAGTTGAACTCGAAAATGCAAGAGAATTTACTTGGAAAGCGTCCTTTGTGAAGTTATGAGTGAAAATAAAAAAAGTGTACAGCAGGCGCTGGGAAGCATTTTTAAGCAATAAAAAGAGCAAATGTGTGTAAAACTCCAACCATAGCTTTGGGATTCAATAAACTACCTGTAAGTAGTATAAAGGGGAGAGTTCTACTCTAAAAAGTGAGAGAATTTCCTGAGAAAGCATCCTTTGTGAAGTTATGATCAAAATAAAAAAAAGTGTACAGCATAGGGAGCTGGGAAGCATTTTTAAGCAATAAAAACTGCAAATATGTGTAAAACTCCAACCAAAGCTTTGGGATTCAAACCACTGCCTGTAACTAGTATAAATGGGAGAGTTTTAGTCGAAAAAGCAAAATAATTTACTGGGAAAGCATCCTTTGTGAAGTTCTGAGTCAAAATGTAAAAAGTGTACAGCAGGTTCTGGGGAGCATTTTTAAGATATAAAAACTGCAAATGTGTGTAAAACTCCAACCAAAGCTTTGGGATTAAATCCACTGTCTGTAACTAGTATAAAGGGGAGAGTTTTACGATAAAAAGCAAGGCAATTTAATGGGAAAGCATCCTTTGTGAAGTTATAAGTCAAAATAAAAAAAGTGTACAGCAGGCGCTGGGAAGCATTTTTAAGCGATAAAAACTGCAAATGTGTGTAAAACTCACAAACCACAACCTGTAACTAGTACAAAGGGGAGAGTTTTATTCTAAAACGCAAGAGAATTAACTGGGAAAGTATCCTTTGTGAAGGTATGGGTTAAAATAAAAAAAGTGTACAGCAGAGGAAGCTGGGAAAAATTTTTAAGCGATAAAAACTGCAAATGTGTGTAAAACTCCAACCAAAGCTTTGGGATTCAAACCACTGCCTGTAACAAGAATAAATGGGAGAGTTATACTCTAAAAAGCAAGAGAATTTACTGGGAAAGCATCCTTTGTGAAGTTTTTAGTAAAAATAAAAAAAGTGTACAGCAGGCGCTGGGAAGCATTTTTAAGCGATAAAAACTGCAAATGTGTGTAAAACTCCAACCAAAGCTTTGGGATTCAAACCACTGCCTGTAATTAGGATAACGGGGAGAGTTTTACTATCAAAAGCCAGAGACTTTACTGGGAAAGCATCCTTTGTGAAGTTATGAGTCAAAACAAAAAAAGTGTACAGCGGGCGCTGGGAAGCATTTTTAAGCGATAAAAACTGCAAATATGTGTAAAACTCCAACCAAAGCTTTGGGATTCAAACCACTGCCTGTAACTAGTATAAATGGGAGAGTTTTACTCGAAAAAGCAAAAGAATTTACTGGGAAAGCATCCTTTGTGAAGTTCTGAGTCAAAATGTGAAAAGTGTACAGCAGAGGGAGCTGGGAAGAATTTTTAAGCAATAAAAACTGCAAATGTGTGTAAAACTCACAAACCACTGCCTGTAACTCGTATAAAGGGGAGAGTTTTACTCTCAAAAGCAAGAGACTTAACTGGGAAAGCATCCTTTGTGAAGTTCTGAGTCAAAATGAAAAAGTGTACAGCAGAGGGAGCTGGGAAGCATTTTTAAGCAATAAAAACTGCAAATGTGTGTAAAACTCACAAACCACAACCTGTAACTTGTATAAAGGGGAGAGTTTTACTCTAAAAAGCAAGAGAATTTACTGGGAAAGGTTCCTTTGTGAAGTTCTGAGTCAACATGTAAAAAGTGTACAGCAGGCGCTGGGAAGCATTTTTAAGCAATAAAAACAGCAAATGTGTGTAAAACTCCAACCAAAGCTTTGGGATTCAAACCACTGCCTGTAACTAGTATAACGGGGAGAGTTATACTCCAAAAAACAAGAGACTTTACTGGGAAAGCATCCTTTGGGAAGTTATGAGTTACAATAAAAAAAGTGTACAGCAAAGGGAGCTGGGAAGCATTTTTAAGCAATAAAAACAGCAAATGCGTGTAAAACTCCAAGATAAGCTTTGGGATTCAAACCACTGGCTGAAACTAGTATAAAGGGGAGAGTTCTATTCCAAAAAACAAGAGACTTTACTGGGAAAGCATCCTTTGTGAAGTTATGAGTCAAAATAAAAAAAAGTGTACAGCAGGCGCTGGGAAGCATTTTTAAGCAATAAAAACAGCAAATGTGTGTAAAACTCCAACCAAAGCTTTGGGATTCAAACCATTGCCTGTAACTAGTATGAAGGGGAGAGTTATACTCTAAAAAGCAAGAGACTTAACTGGGAAAGCATCCTTTGTGAAGCTATGAGTCAAAATAAAAAAAGTGTACAGCAGGAGCTGGGAAGCATTTTTAAGCAATAAAAACAGCAAATGTGTGTAAAACTCCAACCAAAGCTTTGGGATCCAAACCACTGCCTGTAACTAGTATAAAGGGCAGAGTTTTACTCTAAAAAGCAAGATAATTTACTGGGAAAGCATCCTTTGTGAAGTGATGAGTTACAATAAAATAAGTGTACAGCAGAGGGAGCTGGGAAGCATTTTGAAGCAATAAAAACTGCAAATGTGTGTCAAACTCCAACCAAAGTTTTGGGATTCAAACCACTGCCTGTAACTCGTATGAAGGGGAGAGTTCTCCTCTAAAACGCAAGAGACTTTACTGGGAAAGCATCCTTTTTGAAGTGATGAGTGAAAATAAAAAAGTGGACAGCAGAGGGAGCTGGGAAGCATTTCTAAGCAATAAAAACAGGAAATGTGTGTAAAACTCCAACCAAAGCTATAATAAAAACTGCAAATGTGTGTCAAACTCCAACCAAAGCGTTGGGATTCAAACCACTGCCTGTAACTAGTATGACGGGGAGAGTTCGACTCTAAAAAGCAAGAGACTTTACTGGGAAAGCATCCTTTGTGAAGTTATGAGTGAAAATAAAAAAAGTGAACAGCAGAGGGAGCTGGGAATCATTTTTAAGCAATAAAAACTGCAAATGTGTGTAAAACTCCAACCAAAGCTTTGGGATTCAAACCATTGCCTGTAACTAGTATGAAGGGGAGAGTTATACTCTAAAAAGCAAGAGATTAACTGGGAAAGCATCCTTTGTGAAGTGATGAGTTACAATAAAATAAGTGTACAGCAGAGGGAGCTGGGAAGCATTTTTAAGCAATAAAAACAGCAAATGTGTGTACAACTCCAACCAAAGCTTTGGGATTCAAACCACTGCCTGTAAATAGTATAAAGGGGAGAGTTTTAATCTAAAAAGCAAGAGAATTTACTGGGAAAGCATCCTTTGTGATGTTATGAGTTACAATAAAAAAAAGTGTCCAGCAGAGGGAGCTGGGAAGCATTTTTAAGCAAAAAAATGCAAATGTGTGTAAATCTCCAACCAAAGCTTTGGGATTCAAACCACTGCCTGTAACTGGTATGAAGGGGAGAGTTCTACTCTAAAAAGCAAGAGACTTTACTGGGAAAGCATCCTTTGTTAAGTTATGAGTCAAAATAAAAAATGTGTACAGCAGGCGCTGGGAAGCATTTTTAAGCAATAAAAACAGCAAACGTGTGTAAAACTCCAACCAAAGCTTTGGGATTCAAACCACTGCCTGTAACTAGTTTAAAGGGGAGAGTTGAACTCGAAAATGCAAGAGAATTTACTTGGAAAGCGTCCTTTGTGAAGTTATGAGTGAAAATAAAAAAAGTGTACAGCAGGCGCTGGGAAGCATTTTTAAGCAATAAAAAGAGCAAATGTGTGTAAAACTCCAACCATAGCTTTGGGATTCAATAAACTACCTGTAAGTAGTATAAAGGGGAGAGTTCTACTCTAAAAAGTGAGAGAATTTCCTGAGAAAGCATCCTTTGTGAAGTTATGATCAAAATAAAAAAAAGTGTACAGCATAGGGAGCTGGGAAGCATTTTTAAGCAATAAAAACTGCAAATATGTGTAAAACTCCAACCAAAGCTTTGGGATTCAAACCACTGCCTGTAACTAGTATAAATGGGAGAGTTTTAGTCGAAAAAGCAAAATAATTTACTGGGAAAGCATCCTTTGTGAAGTTCTGAGTCAAAATGTAAAAAGTGTACAGCAGGTTCTGGGGAGCATTTTTAAGATATAAAAACTGCAAATGTGTGTAAAACTCCAACCAAAGCTTTGGGATTAAATCCACTGTCTGTAACTAGTATAAAGGGGAGAGTTTTACGATAAAAAGCAAGGCAATTTAATGGGAAAGCATCCTTTGTGAAGTTATAAGTCAAAATAAAAAAAGTGTACAGCAGGCGCTGGGAAGCATTTTTAAGCGATAAAAACTGCAAATGTGTGTAAAACTCACAAACCACAACCTGTAACTAGTACAAAGGGGAGAGTTTTATTCTAAAACGCAAGAGAATTAACTGGGAAAGTATCCTTTGTGAAGGTATGGGTTAAAATAAAAAAAGTGTACAGCAGAGGAAGCTGGGAAAAATTTTTAAGCGATAAAAACTGCAAATGTGTGTAAAACTCCAACCAAAGCTTTGGGATTCAAACCACTGCCTGTAACAAGAATAAATGGGAGAGTTATACTCTAAAAAGCAAGAGAATTTACTGGGAAAGCATCCTTTGTGAAGTTTTTAGTAAAAATAAAAAAAGTGTACAGCAGGCGCTGGGAAGCATTTTTAAGCGATAAAAACTGCAAATGTGTGTAAAACTCCAACCAAAGCTTTGGGATTCAAACCACTGCCTGTAATTAGGATAACGGGGAGAGTTTTACTATCAAAAGCCAGAGACTTTACTGGGAAAGCATCCTTTGTGAAGTTATGAGTCAAAACAAAAAAAGTGTACAGCGGGCGCTGGGAAGCATTTTTAAGCGATAAAAACTGCAAATATGTGTAAAACTCCAACCAAAGCTTTGGGATTCAAACCACTGCCTGTAACTAGTATAAATGGGAGAGTTTTACTCGAAAAAGCAAAAGAATTTACTGGGAAAGCATCCTTTGTGAAGTTCTGAGTCAAAATGTGAAAAGTGTACAGCAGAGGGAGCTGGGAAGAATTTTTAAGCAATAAAAACTGCAAATGTGTGTAAAACTCACAAACCACTGCCTGTAACTCGTATAAAGGGGAGAGTTTTACTCTCAAAAGCAAGAGACTTAACTGGGAAAGCATCCTTTGTGAAGTTCTGAGTCAAAATGAAAAAGTGTACAGCAGAGGGAGCTGGGAAGCATTTTTAAGCAATAAAAACTGCAAATGTGTGTAAAACTCACAAACCACAACCTGTAACTTGTATAAAGGGGAGAGTTTTACTCTAAAAAGCAAGAGAATTTACTGGGAAAGCATCCTTTGTGAAGTTCTGAGTCAACATGTAAAAAGTGTACAGCAGGCGCTGGGAAGCATTTTTAAGCAATAAAAACAGCAAATGTGTGTAAAACTCCAACCAAAGCTTTGGGATTCAAACCACTGCCTGTAACTAGTATAACGGGGAGAGTTATACTCCAAAAAACAAGAGACTTTACTGGGAAAGCATCCTTTGGGAAGTTATGAGTTACAATAAAAAAAGTGTACAGCAAAGGGAGCTGGGAAGCATTTTTAAGCAATAAAAACAGCAAATGCGTGTAAAACTCCAAGATAAGCTTTGGGATTCAAACCACTGCCTGTAACTCCTATAAAGGGGAGAGTTTTACTCTAAAAAGCAAGATAATTTACTTGGAAAGCATCCTTTGTGAAGTTATGAGTCAAAATAAAAAAGTGTACAGCAGGCGCTGGGAAGCATTTTTAAGCAATAAAAACAGCAAATGTGTGTAAAACTCCAACAAAAGCTTTGGGATTCAAACCACTGCTTGTAAATAGTATAAAGGGGAGTGTTCTACGATAAAAAGCAAGATAATTTACTGGGAAAGCATCCTTTGTGAAGTTGTGAGTGAAAATTTAAAAAAGTGTACAGCAGGCGCTGGGAAGCATTTTTAAGCAATAAAAACAGCAAATGTGTGTTAAACTCCAACCAAAGCTTTGGGATTCAAACCACTGCCTGTAAATCGTATAAAGGGGAGAGTTTTCCTCTAAAAAGCAAGAGAATTTACTGGGAAAGCATCCTTTGTGAAGTTATGAGTTACAAGAAAAAAAGTGTACAGCAGAGGGAGCTGGGAAGCATTTTTAAGCAATAAAAACTGCAAATGTGTGTAAAACTCCAACCAAAGCTTTGGGATTCAAACCACTGCCTGTAACTAGTATAAAGGGGAGAGTTCTATTCTGAAAAGCAAGAGACTATACTGTGAAAGTATCCTTTGTGAAGTTATGAATCATAATAAAAAAAGTTTACAGCAAGCGGTGGGAAGCATTTTTAAGCGATAAAAACTGCAAATGTGTGTAAAACTCCAACCAAAGCTTTGGGATTCAAACCACTGCCTGTAACAAGTATAAAGGGGAGAGTTCTACTCTAAAATGCAAGAGAATTTACTTGGAAAGCATCCTTGTGAAGGTATGAATCAAAATAAAAAAAAGTGTACAGCAGGCACTGGGAAGCATTTTGAAGCAATAAAAACTGTAAATATTTGTAAAACTCCAACCAAAGCTTTGGGATTCAAACCACTGCCTGTAACTAGTATAAATGGGAGAGTTCTACTCTAAAAAGCAAGAGAATTTACTGGGCAAGCATCATTTGTGAAGTTGTGAGTCAAAATTAAAAAAAGTGTACAGCAGAGGGAGCTGGGAAGCATTTTTAAGCAATAAAAACTGCAAATGTGTGTAAAACTCCAACCAAAGCTTTGGGATTCAAACCACTGCCTGGAACTAGTCTAAAGGGGACAGTTCTACTCTAAAAAGCAAGAGACTTTACTGGGAAAGCATCCTTTGTGAAGTTATGAGTTACAAAAAAAAAAAGAGTACAGCAGAGGCAGCTGGGAAGCATTTTTAAGCAATAAAAACTGCAAATGTTTGTAAAACTCCAACCAAAGCTTTGGGATTCAAACCACTGCCTGTAACTAGTATAAAGGGGAGTGTTCTACGATAAAAAGCAAGAGAATTTACTGGGAAAGCATCCTTTGTGAAGTTGTGAGTGAAAATTAACATAGTGTACAGCAGGCGCTGGGAAGCATTTTTAAGCAATAAAAACAGCAAATGTGTGTAAAACTCCAACCAAAGCTTTGGGATTCAAACCACTGTCTGGAACTAGTCTAAAGGGGAGAGTTCTACTCTAAAAAGCAAGAGACTTTACTGGGAAAGCATCCTTTGTGAAGGTATGAGTTACAACCAAAGAAGTATACAGCAGAGGGAGCTGGGAAGCATTTTTAAGCAATAAAAACAGCAAATGTGTGTAAAATTCCAACCAAAGCTTTGGGATTCATACCACTGCCTGTAACTAGTATAAAGGGGAGAGTTTACTCTAAAATGCAAGATAATTTACTTGGAAAGCATCCTTTGTGAAGTTATGAGTCAAAATAAAAAAAGTGTACAGCAGGGGCTGGGAAGCCTTTTTAAGCAATAAAAACAGCAAATGTGTGTAAAACTCCAACCAAAGCTTTGGGATTCAAACCACTGCCTGTAACTAGTATAAAGGTGAGAGTTTACCCTAAATTGCAAGATAATTTACTTGGAAAGCATACTTTGTGAAGTTATGAGTCAAAATAAAAAAAGTGTACAGCAGGCGCTGGGAAGCATTTTTAAGCAATTAAAACTGCAAATGTGTGTAAAACTCCAACCAAAGCTTTGGGATTCAAACCACTGCCTGTAACTTGTATAAAGGGGAGAGTTTTCCTCTAAAATGCAAGAGAATTTACTTGGAAAGCATCCTTTGTAAAGTTATGAGTCAAAATAAAAAATTTGTACAGCAGGTGCCTGGAAGCATTTTTAAGCAATAAAAACAGCAAATGTGTGTAAAACTCCAACCAAAGCTTTGGGATTCAAACCACTGCCTGTAACTAGTATAAAGGGGAGAGTTTTACTCTAAAATGCAAGAGAATTTACTTGGAAAGCATACTTTGTGAAGTTATGAGTTACAATAAAAAAAAGTGTACAGCAGAGGGAGCTGGGAAGTATTTTTAAGCAATAAAAACAGCAAATGTGTGTAAAACTCCAACCAAAGCTTTGGGATTCAAACCACTGCCTGTAACTAGTACAAAGGGGAGAGTTTACTCTAAAACGCAAGATAATTTACTTGGAAAGCCTCCTTTGTGAAGTTATGAGTCAAAATAAAAAAAGTTAACAGCAGGGGCTGGGAAGTATTTTTCAGCAATAAAAACAGCAAATGTGTGTAAAACTCCAAACAAAGCTTTGGGATTCAAACCACTGCCTGGAACTAGTCTAAAGGGGAGAGTTCTACTCTAAAAAGCAAGAGACTTTACTGGGAAAGCATCCTTTGTGAAGTTATGAGTTACAAAAAAATAAGTGTACAGCAGAGGCAGCTGGGAAGCATTTTTAAGCAATAAAACTGCAAATGTTTGTAAAACTCCAACCAAAGCTTTGGGATTCAAACCACTGCCTGTAACGAGTATAAAAGGGAAAGTTTTACTCTAAAAAGCAAGAGAATTTACGGGGAAAGCATCCTTTGTGAAGTTATGAGTTACAATAAAAAACGTGTACAGCAGAGGGAGCTGGGAAGCGTTTTTAAGCAATAAAAACTGCAAATGTTTGGAAAACTCAAACGAAATCTTTGGGATTCAAACCACTGCCTGTAACTAGTATAAAGGGGAGAGTTTTACTCTAAAAATCAAAAGACTTTACTGGGAAAGCATCCTTTGTGAAGTTATGAATGAAAATAAAAAAAGTGTTCAGGAGGTTCTGGGAAGCATTTTTAAGCGATGAAAACTGCAAATGTGTGTAAAACTCCAACCAAAGCTTTGGGACTCAAACCACTGCCTGTAACTAGTATAAAGGGGAGAGTTCTACTCTCAAAAGCAAGAGAATTTACTGGGGAAGCATCCTTTGTGAAGTTATGAGTCAAAATAAAAAAAGTGTACAGCAGGCGCTGGGAAGCATTTTTAAGCAATAAAAACTGCAAATGTGTGTAAAACTCCAACCAAAGCTTTGGGATTCAAACCACTGCCTGTAACTTGTATAAAGGGGAGAGTTTTCCTCTAAAATGCAAGAGAATTTACTTGGAAAGCATCCTTTGTGAAGTTATGAGTCAAAATAAAAAATGTGTACAGCAGGTGCCTGGAAGCATTTTTAAGCAATAAAAACTGCAAATGTGTGTAAAATTCCAACCAAAGCTTTGGGATTCAAACCACTGCCTGTAACTCGTATAAAGGGGAGAGTTTCCTCTAAATTGCAAGATAATTTACTTGGAAAGCATCCTTTGTGAAGTTATGAGTTACAAAAAAAAAAGTGTGCAGCAGAGGCAGCTGGGAAGCATTTTTAAGCAATAAAACTGCAAATGTGTGTAAAACTCCAACCAAAGCTTTGGGATTCAAACCACTGCCTGTAACTAGTATAAAGGTGAGAGTTTACCCTAAATTGCAAGATAATTTACTTGGAAAGCATCCTTTGTGAAGTTATGAGTCAAAATAAAAAAAAGTGTACAGCAGGAAAAAGGGAAGCATTTTTAAGCAATAAAAACTGCAAATGTGTGTAAAACTCCAACCAAAGCTTTGGGATTCAAACCACTGCCTGTAACTAGTATAAAGGGGAGAGTTTTACTCTAAAAATCAAAAGACTTTACTGGGAAAGCATCCTTTGTGAAGTTATGAATGAAAATAAAAAAAGTGTTCAGGAGGCTCTGGGAAGTATTTTTAAGCGATAAAAACTGCAAATGTGTGTAAAACTCCAACCAAAGCTTTGGGACTCAAACCACTGCCTGTAACTAGTATAAAGGGGAGAGTTCTACTCTCAAAAGCAAGAGAATTTACTGGGGAAGCATCCTTTGTGAAGTTATGAGTCAAAATAAAAAAAAGTGTACAGCAGGTGCTGGGAAGCATTTTTAAGCAATAGAAACTGCAAATGTGTGTAAAACTCCAACCAAAGCTTTGGGATTCAAACCACTGCCTGTAACTAGTATAAAGGGGAGAGTTTTCCTCTAAAATGCAAGATAATTGACTTGGAAAGCATCCTTTGTGAAGTTATGAGTCAAAATAAAAAAAGTGTACAGCAGGGGCAAGGGAAGCATTTTTAAGCAATAAAAACAGCAAATGTGTGTAAAACTCCAACCAAAGCTTTGGGATTCAAACCACTGCCTGGAACTAGTATAAAGGGGAGAGTTTACTGTAAAATGCAAGATAATTTACTTGGAAAGCATCCTTTGTGAAGTTATGAGTCAAAATAAAAAAAGTGTACAGCAGGCGCTGGGAAGCATTTTTAAGCAATAAAAACTGCAAATGTGTGTAAAACTCCAACCAAAGCTTTGGGATTCAAACCACTGCCTGTAAATTGTAAAAAGGGGAGAGTTTTCCTCTAAAATGCAAGATAATTTACTTGGAAAGCATCGTTTGTGAAGTCATGAGTCAAAATAAAATATGTGTACAGCAGGTGCCTGGAAGCATTTTTAAGCAATAAAAACAGCAAATGTGTGTAAAACTCCAACCAAAGCTTTGGGATTCAAACCACTGCCTGTAACTTGTATGAAGGGGAGAGTTTTCCTCTAAAATGCAAGAAAATTTACTTGGAAAGCATACTTTGTGAAGTTATGAGTTACAATAAGAAAAAAGTGTACAGCAGAGGGAGCTGGGAAGCATTTTTAAGCAATAAAAACAGCAAATGTGTGTAAAACGCCAACCAAAGCTTTGGGATTCAAACCACTGCCTGTAACTAGTACAAAGGGGAGAGTTTACTCTAAAATGCAAGATAATTTACTGGGGAAGCATCCTTTGTGAAGTTATGAGTCAAAATAAAAAATGTGTACAGCAGGTGCCTGGAAGCATTTTTAAGCAATAAAAACAGCAAATGTGTGTAAAACTCCAACCAAAGCTTTGGGATTCAAACCACTGCCTGTAATTAGTATAAAGGGGAGAGTTTACTCTAAAATGCAAGATAATTTACTTGGAAAGCATCCTTTGTGAAGTTATGAGTTACAAAAAAAAAAAGCGTACAGCAGAGGCAGCTGGGAAGCATTTTTAAGCAATAAAAACTGCAAATGTGTGTAAAACTCAAACCAAAGCTTTGGGATTCAAACTACTGCCCGTAACTAGTATAAAGGTGAGAGTTCTCCTCGAAAAAGCAAGAGAATTTACTGGGAAAGCATCCTTTGTGAAGTAATGAGTGAAAATACAAAAAGTGTACAGCAGGCACTGGGAAGCATTTTTAGGGGATAAAACCAGCAAATGTGTGTAAAACTCCAACCAAAGCTTTGGGATTCAAACCACTGCCTGTAACTCATATAAAGGGGAGAGTTTTACTCGAAAATGCAAGAGACTTTACTGGGAAAGCATGCTTTGTGAAGTTATGAGTGAAAATTTAAAAAGTGTACAGCAGGTGCTGGTTGGCATTTTTAAGCAATAAAAACAGCAAATGTGTGTAAAACTACTACCAAAGCTTTGGGATTCAAACCACTGCCTGTAACTAGTATAAAGGGGAGAGTTATACTCTAAAAATAAGAGAATTTACTTGGAAAGTATCCTTTGTGAAGTTATGAGTTAGAATCAAAAAAGTCTACAGCAGAGGGAGCTGGGAAGCATTTTTAAGCAATAAAAACAGCAAATGTGTGTAAAACTCCAACCAAAGCTTTGGGATTCAAACCACTGCCTGTAACTAGTATGAAGGCGAGAGTTCTACTCTCAAAAGCAAGAGACTTTACTGGGAAAGCATCCTTTGTGAAGTTATGAGTTACAATAAATAAAAGTGTACAGCAGAGGGAGCTGGGAAGCATTTTTAAGCAATAAAAACTGCAAATGTGTGTAAAACTCCAACCAAAGCTTTGGGATTCAAACCACTGCCTGTAACTCGTATAAAGGGGAGAGTTTTAATCTAAAAAGCAAGATAATTTACTGGGAAAGCATCCTTTGTGAGGTTATGAGTAAAAATAAAAAAAGTGTACAGCAGGCGCTGGGAAGCATTTTTAAGCGATAAAAACTGCAAATGTGTGTAAAACTCCAACTAAAGCTTTGGGATTCAAACCACTGCCTGTAACTGGTATAAATGGGAGAGTTCTACTCTAAAAACAAGAGACTTTACTGGGAAAGCATCCTTTGTTAAGTTATGAGTCAAAATAAATAAAGTGTAAAGCAGGCGCTGGGAAGCATTTTTAAGCAATAAAAACAGCAAATTTGTTAAAACTCCAACCAAAGGTTTGGGATTACAACCACTGTCTGTAACTAGTGTAAAGGGGAAAGTTTCACTCTAAAAAGCAAGAGAATTTACTGGGAAAGCATCCTTTGTGAAGTTATGAGTTCCAATAAAAAAAGTTTAAAGCAGAGGGAGCTGGGAAGCATTTTTAAGCAA
Source organism: Phycodurus eques (assembly GCF_024500275.1). NCBI lineage: Eukaryota > Metazoa > Chordata > Actinopteri > Syngnathiformes > Syngnathidae > Phycodurus > Phycodurus eques. The sequence goes on along the minus strand of NW_026904078.1, from coordinate 32,669 downwards.
TAAAAACAGCAAATGTGTGTAGAACTCCAACCAAAGCTTTGGGATTCAAACCACTGCCTGTAAATAGTATAAAGGGGAGAGTTTTAATCTAAAAAGCAAGAGAATTTACTGGGAAAGCATCCTTTGTGAAGTTATGAGTAAAAATAAAAAAAGTGTACAGCAGCCGCTGGGAAGCATTTTTAAGCGATAAAAACTGCAAATGTGTGTAAAACTCCAACCAAAGCTTTGGGATTCAAACCACTGCCTCTAACTGGTATAAATGGGAGAGTTCTACTCTAAAAACAAGAGACTTTACTGGGAAAGCATCCTTTGTTACGTTATGAGTAAAAATAAAAAATGTGTAAAGCAGGCGCTGGGAAGCATTTTTAAGCAATAAAAAAAGCAAATTTGTTAAAACTCCAACCAAAGGTTTGGGATTACAACCACTGTCTGCAACATGTGTAAAGGGGAAAGTTTCACTCTAAAAAGCAAGAGAATTTACTGGGAAAGCATCCTTTGTGAAGTTATGAGTTCCAATAAAGAAAGTTTAAAGCAGAGGGAGCTGGGAAGCATTTTTAAGCAATAAAAACAGCAAATGTGTGTAGAACTCCAACCAAAGCTTTGGGATTCAAACCACTGCCTGCAAATAGTATAAAGGGGAGAGTTTTAATCTAAAAAGCAAGAGAATTTACTGGGAAAGCATCCTTTGTGAAGTTATGAGTTACAATAAAAAAAAGTGTCCAGCAGAGGGAGCTGGGAAGCATTTTTAAGCAAAAAAACAGCAAATGTGTGTAAATCTCCAACCAAAGCTTTGGGATTCAAACCACTGCCTGTAACTAGTATAAAGGGGAGAGTTCTACTCTAAAAAGCAAGAGGCCTTACTGGGAAAGCATAATTTGGGAATTTATGAGTCAAAACAAAAAAAGTGGACAGCAGGCGCTGGGAAGCATTTTTAAGCGATAAAAACTGCAAATGTATGTAAAACTCACAAACCACAGCCTGTAACTCGTACAAAGGGGAGGCTTTTACTCTAAAAAGCAAGAGAATTAACTGGGAAAGTATCCTTTGTGAAGTTATGGGTTAAAATAAAAAAAGTGTACAGCAGAGGAAGCTGGGAAGCATTTTTAAGCGATAAAAACTGCAAATGTGTGTAAAACTCCAACCAAAGCTTTGGGATTCAAACCACTGCCTGTAACTAGTATAAATGGGAGAGTTATACTCTAAAAAGCAAAATAATTTACTGGGAAAGCATCCTTTGTGAAGTTATGAGTAAAAATACAAAAAGTGTACAGCAGGCGCTGGGAAGCATTTTTAAGCGATAAAAACTGCAAATATGTGTAAAACTCCAACCAAAGCTTTGGGATTCAAACCACTGCCTGTAACTAGTATAAAGGGGAGAGTTCTCCTCGAAAAAGCAAGAGAATTTACTGGGAAAGCATCCTTTGTGAAGTAATGAATCAAAATAAAAAACGTGTACAGCAGGTTCTGAGGAGCATTTTTAAGAGATAAAAACTGCAAATGTGTGTAAAACTCCAACCAAAGCTTTGGGATTAAATCCAATGTCTGTAACTAGTATAAAGGGGAGAGTTATACTCTAAAAAGCAAGAGAATTTACTGGGAAAGCATCCTTTGTGAGGTTATGAGTAAAAATAAAAAAAGTGTACAGCAGGCGCTGGGAAGCATTTTTAAGCGATAAAAACTGCAAATGTGTGTAAAACTCCAACTAAAGCTTTGGGATTCAAACCACTGCCTGTAACTGGTATAAATGGGAGAGTTCTACTCTAAAAACAAGAGACTTTACTGGGAAAGCATCCTTTGTTAAGTTATGAGTCAAAAGAAATAAAGTGTAAAGCAGGCGCTGGGAAGCATTTTTAAGCAATAAAAACAGCAAATTTGTTAAAACTCCAACCAAAGGTTTGGGATTACAACCACTGTCTGTAACTAGTGTAAAGGGGAAAGTTTCACTCTAAAAAGCAAGAGAATTTACTGGGAAAGCATCCTTTGTGAAGTTATGAGTTCCAATAAAAAAAGTTTAAAGCAGAGGGAGCTGGGAAGCATTTTTAAGCAATAAAAACAGCAAATGTGTGTAGAACTCCAACCAAAGCTTTGGGATTCAAACCACTGCCTGTAAATAGTATAAAGGGGAGAGTTTTAATCTAAAAAGCAAGAGAATTTACTGGGAAAGCATCCTTTGTGAAGTTATGAGTAAAAATAAAAAAAGTGTACAGCAGCCGCTGGGAAGCATTTTTAAGCGATAAAAACTGCAAATGTGTGTAAAACTCCAACCAAAGCTTTGGGATTCAAACCACTGCCTCTAACTGGTATAAATGGGAGAGTTCTACTCTAAAAACAAGAGACTTTACTGGGAAAGCATCCTTTGTTACGTTATGAGTCAAAATAAAAAATGTGTAAAGCAGGCGCTGGGAAGCATTTTTAAGCAATAAAAAAAGCAAATTTGTTAAATCTCCAACCAAAGCTTTGGGATTCAAACCACTGCCTGTAACTAGTATAAAGGGGAGAGTTCTACTCTAAAAAGCAAGAGGCCTTACTGGGAAAGCATCATTTGGGAATTTATGAGTCAAAACAAAAAAAGTGGACAGCAGGCGCTGGGAAGCATTTTTAAGCGATAAAAACTGCAAATGTATGTAAAACTCACAAACCACAGCCTGTAACTCGTACAAAGGGGAGGCTTTTACTCTAAAAAGCAAGAGAATTAACTGGGAAAGTATCCTTTGTGAAGTTATGGGTTAAAATAAAAAAAGTGTACAGCAGAGGAAGCTGGGAAGCATTTTTAAGCGATAAAAACTGCAAATGTGTGTAAAACTCCAACCAAAGCTTTGGGATTCAAACCACTGCCTGTAACTAGTATAAATGGGAGAGTTATACTCTAAAAAGCAAAATAATTTACTGGGAAAGCATCCTTTGTGAAGTTATGAGTAAAAATACAAAAAGTGTACAGCAGGCGCTGGGAAGCATTTTTAAGCGATAAAAACTGCAAATATGTGTAAAACTCCAACCAAAGCTTTGGGATTCAAACCACTGCCTGTAACTAGTATAAAGGGGAGAGTTCTCCTCGAAAAAGCAAGAGAATTTACTTGGAAAGCATCCTTTGTGAAGTTATGAATCAAAATAAAAAAAGTGTACAGGAGGTTCTGAGGAGCATTTTTAAGAGATAAAAACTGCAAATGTGTGTAAAACTCCAACCAAAGCTTTGGGATTAAATCCAATGTCTGTAACTAGTATAAAGGGGAGAGTTTTACGATAAAAAGCAAGAGAATTTACTGGGAAAGCATCCTTTGTGAAGTTATGAGTAAAAATAAAAAAAGTGTACAGCAGCCGCTGGGAAGCATTTTTAAGCGATAAAAACTGCAAATGTGTGTAAAACACCAACCAAAGCTTTGGGATTCAAACCACTGCCTGTAACTGGTATAAATGGGAGAGTTCTACTCTAAAAACAAGAGACTTTACTGGGAAAGCATCCTTAGTTACCTTATGAGTCAAAGTAAAAAATGTGTAAAGCAGGCGCTGGGAAGCATTTTTAAGCAATAAAAAAAGCTAATTTGTTAAAACTCCAACCAAAGGTTTGGGATTACAACCACTGTCTGCAACTAGTGTAAAGGGGAAAGTTTCACTCTAAAAAGCAAGAGAATTTACTGGGAAAGCATCCTTTGTGAAGTTATGAGTTCCAATAAAGAAAGTTTAAAGCAGAGGGAGCTGGGAAGCATTTTTAAGCAATAAATACAGCAAATGTGTGTAGAACTCCAACCAAAGCTTTGGGATTCAAACCACTGCCTGCAAATAGTATAAAGGGGAGAGTTTTAATCTAAAAAGCAAGAGAATGTACTGGGAAAGCATCCTTTGTGAAGTTATGAGTTACAATAAAAAAAAGTGTCCAGCAGAGGGAGCTGGGAAGCATTTTTAAGCAAAAAAACAGCAAATGTGTGTAAATCTCCAACCAAAGCTTTGGGATTCAAACCACTGCCTGTAACTAGTATAAAGGGGAGAGTTCTACTCTAAAGAGCAAGAGACTTTACTGGGAAAGCATCCTTTGTGAATTTATGAGTCAAAACAAAAAAAGTGGACAGCAGGCGCTGGGAAGCATTTTTAAGCAATAAATACTGCAAATATGTGTAAAACTCCAACCAAAGCTTTGGGATTCAAACCACTGCCTGTAACTAGTATCAAGGGGAGAGTTCTCCTCGAAAAAGCAAGAGAATTTACTGGGAAAGCATCCTTTGTGAAATTATGAGTCAAAATAAAAAAAGTGTACAGCAGGTTCTGAGGAGCATTTTTAAGAGATAAAAACTGCAAATGTGTGTAAAACTCCAACCAAAGCTTTGGGATTAAGTCCACTGTCTGTAACTAGTATAAAGGGGAGAGTTTTACGATAAAAAGCAAGACAATTTAATGGGAAAGCATCCTTTGGGAAGTTATGAGTCAAAATAAAAAAAGTGTACAGCAGGCGCTGGGAAGCATTTTTAAGCGATAAAAACTGCAAATGTGTGTAAAACTCACAAACCACAACCTGTAACTCGTACAAAGGGGAGGGTTTTACTCTAAAAAGCAAGAGAATTAACTGGGAAAGTATCCTTTGTGAAGTTATGGGTTAAAATAAAAAAAGTGTACAGCAGAGGAAGCTATGAAGCATTTTGAAGCGATAAAAACTGCAAATGTGTGTAAAACTCCAACCAAAGGTTTGGGATTACAACCACTGTCTGTAACTAGTGTAAAGGGGAAAGTTTCACTCTAAAAAGCAGGAGAATTTACTGGGAAAGCATCCTTTGTGAAGATATGAGTTCCAATAAAAAAAGTTTAAAGCAGAGGGAGCTGGGAAGCATTTTTAAGCAATAAAAACAGCAAATGTGTGTAAAAGTCGAACCAAAGCTTTGGGATTCAAACCACTGCCTGTAACTAGTATAAAGGGGAGAGTTTTACTCTAAAAAACAAGACAATTTACTGGGAAAGCGTCCTTTGTGAAGTTATGTGTCAAAATAAAAAAAGTGTACAGCAGAGGGAGCTGGGTAGCATTTTTAAGCAAAAAAAAACTGCAAATGTGTGTAAAAGTCGAACCAAAGCTTTGGGATTCAAACCACTGCCTGTAACTAGTATAAAGGGGAGAGTTTTACTCTAAAAACCAGGAGAATTTACTGGGAAAGCATCCTTTGTGAAGTTATGAGTTCCAATAAAAAAAGTTTAAATTAGAGGGAGCTGGGAAGCATTTTTAAGCAATAAAAACAGCAAATGTGTGTAGAACTCCAACCAAAGCTTTGGGATTCAAACCACTGCCTGTAAATAGTATAAAGGGGAGAGTTTTAATCTAAAAAGCAAGAGAATTTACTGGGAAAACATCCTTTGTGACGTTATGAGTTACAATAAAAAAAGGTGTCCAGCAGAGGGAGCTGGGAAGCATTTTTAAGCAAAAAAACAGCAAATGTGTGTAAATCTCCAACCAAAGCTTTGGGATTCAAACCACTGCCTGTAACTGGTATAAAGGGGAGAGTTCTACTCTAAAAAGCAAGAGACTTTACTGGGAAAGCATCCTTTGTGAATTTATGAGTCAAAACAAAAAAAGTGGACAGCAGGCGCTGGGAAGCATTTTTAAGCAATAAATACTTCAAATATGTGTAAAACTCCAACCAAAGCTTTGGGATTCAAACCACTGCCTGTAACTGGTATAAAGGGGAGAGTTCTACTCTAAAAAGCAAGAGACTTTACCGGGAAAGCATCATTTGTGAAGTTATGCGTCAAAATAAAAAATGTGTACAGCAGGCGCTGGGAAGCATTTTTAAGCAACAAAAACTAAAAAACTCCAAACAAAGCTTTGGGATTCAAACCACTGCCTGTAACTAGGATAAAGGGGAGAGTTCTCCTCGAAAAAGCAAGAGAATTTACTGGGAAAGCATCCTTTGTGAAGTTATGATTCAAAATAAAAAAAGTGTACAGCAGGTTCTGAGGAGCATTTTTAAGAGATAAAAACTGCAAATGTGTGTAAAACTCCAACCAAAGCTTTGGGATTAAATCCACTGTCTGTAACTAGTATAAAGGGGAGAGTTTTACGATAAAAAGCAAGACAATTTACTGGGAAAGCATCCTTTGTGAAGTTATGAGTCAAAATAAAAAAAGTGTACAGCTGGCGCTGGGAAGCATTTTTAAGCGATAAAAACTGCAAATGTGTGTAAAACTCACAAACCACAACCTGTAACTCGTACAAAGGGGAGGGTTTTACTCTAAAAAGCAAGATAATTAACTGGGAAAGTATCCTTTGTGAAGTTATGGGTTAAAATAAAAACAGTGTACAGCAGAGGAAGCTGGGAAGCATTTTTAAGCGATAAAAACTGCAAATGTGTGTAAAACTCCAACCAAAGCTTTGGGATTCAAACCACTGCCTGTAACTAGTATAAATGGGTGAGTTATACTCTAAAAAGCAAGAGAATTTACTGGGAAAGCATCCTTTGTGAAGTTATGAGTAAAAATAAAAAAAGTGTACAGCAGGCGCTGGGAAGCATTTTTAAGCGATACAAACTGCAAATGTGTGTAAAACTCCAACTAAAGCTTTGGGATTCAAACCACTGCCTGTAACTGGTATAAATGGGAGAGTTCTACTCTAAAAACAAGAGACTTTACTGGGAAAGCATCTTTTGTTAAGTTATGAGTCAAAATAAATAATGTGTAAAGCAGGCGCTGGGAAGCATTTTTAAGCAATAAAAACAGCAAATTTGTTAAAACTCCAACCAAAGGTTTGGGATTACAACCACTGTCTGTAACTAGTGTAAAGGGGAAAGTTTCACTCTAAAAACCAGGAGAATTTACTGGGAAAGCATCCTTTGTGAAGTTATGAGTTCCAATAAAAAAAGTTTAAATTAGAGGGAGCTGGGAAGCATTTTTAAGCAATAAAAACAGCAAATGTGTGTAGAACTCCAACCAAAGCTTTGGGATTCAAACCACTGCCTGTAAATAGTATAAAGGGGAGAGTTTTAATCTAAAAAGCAAGAGAATTTACTGGGAAAACATCCTTTGTGACGTTATGAGTTACAATAAAAAAAGGTGTCCAGCAGAGGGAGCTGGGAAGCATTTTTAAGCAAAAAAACAGCAAATGTGTGTAAATCTCCAACCAAAGCTTTGGGATTCAAACCACTGCCTGTAACTGGTATAAAGGGGAGAGTTCTACTCTAAAAAGCAAGAGACTTTACTGGGAAAGCATCCTTTGTGAATTTATGAGTCAAAACAAAAAAAGTGGACAGCAGGCGCTGGGAAGCATTTTTAAGCAATAAATACTTCAAATATGTGTAAAACTCCAACCAAAGCTTTGGGATTCAAACCACTGCCTGTAACTGGTATAAAGGGGAGAGTTCTACTCTAAAAAGCAAGAGACTTTACCGGGAAAGCATCATTTGTGAAGTTATGCGTCAAAATAAAAAATGTGTACAGCAGGCGCTGGGAAGCATTTTTAAGCAATAAAAACAGCATATGTGTAAAAACTCCAACCAAAGGTTTGGGATTCAAACCACTGTCTGTAACTAGAATAAAGGGGAGAGTTTTACTCTAAAAAACAAGACCATTTACTGGGAAAGCGTCCTTTGTGAAGTTATGTGTCAAAATCAAAAAAGTGTACAGCAGAGGGAGCTGGGTAGCATTTTTAAGCAAAAAAAACTGCAAATGTGTGTAAAACTCCAACCAAAGCTTTGGGATTCAAACCACTGCCTGTAACTAGTTGAAAGGGGAGAGTTGAACTCGAAAATGCAAGAGAATTTACTTGGAAAGCGTCCTTTGTGAAGTTATGAGTGAAAATAAAAAAAGTGTACAGTAGGCGCTGGGAAGCATTTTTAAGCAATAAAAAGAGCAAATGTGTGTAAAACTCCAACCATAGCTTTGGGATTCAATAAACTACCTGTAACTAGTATAAAGGGGAGAGTTCTACTCTAAAAAGTGAGAGAATTTCCTGAGAAAGCATCCTTTGTGAAGTTATGATCAAAATAAAAAAAAAGTGTACAGCAGAGGGAGCTGGGAAGCATTTTGAAGCGATAGAAACTGCAAATGTGTGTAAAACTCCAACCAAAGCTTTAGGATTCAAACCACTGCCTGCAACTTGTATAACGGGGAGAGTTCTACTTTAAAAAGCAAGAGACTTTACCAGGAAAGCATCATTTGTGAAGTTATGCGTCAAAAAAAAAAATGTGTACAGCAGGCGCTGGGAAGCATTTTTAAGCAACAAAAACTAAAAAACTCCAAACAAAGCTTTGGGATTCAAACCACTGCCTGTAACTAGGATAAAGGGGAGAGTTCTCCTCTAAAAAGCAAGAGAATTAACTGGGAAAGCATCCTTTGGGAAGTTATGAGTCACAATAAAAAAAGTGTACAGCAGAGGGAGCTGGGAAGAATTTTTAAGCGATAAAAACTGCAAATGTGTGTAAAACTCCAACCAAAGCTTTGGGATTCAAACCACTGCCTGTAACTAGTATAAATGGGAGAGTTATACTCTAAAAAGCAAGAGAATTTACTGGGAAAGCATCCTTTGTGAAGTTATGAGTAAAAATAAAAAAAGTGTACAGCAGGCGCTGGGAAGCATTTTTAAGCGATAAAAACTGCAAATGTGTGTAAAACTCCAACTAAGGCTTTGGGATTCAAACCACTGCCTGTAACTGGTATAAATGGGAGAGTTCTACTCTAAAAACAAGAGACTTTACTGGGAAAGCATCTTTTGTTAAGTTATGAGTCAAAATAAATAATGTGTAAAGCAGGCGCTGGGAAGCATTTTTAAGCAATAAAAACAGCAAATTTGTTAAAACTCCAACCAAAGGTTTGGGATTACAACCACTGTCTGTAACTAGTGTAAAGGGGAAAGTTTCACTCTAAAAAGCAGGAGAATTTACTGGGAAAGCATCCTTTGTGAAGTTATGAGTTCCAATAAAAAAAGTTTAAAGCAGAGGGAGCTGGGAAGCATTTTTAAGCAATAAAAACAGCAAATGTGTGTAGAACTCCAACCAAAGCTTTGGGATTCAAACCACTGCCTGTAAATAGTATAAAGGGGAGAGTTTTAATCTAAAAAACAAGAGACTTTACCGGGAAAGCATCATTTGTTAAGTTATGCGTCAAAATAAAAAATGTGTACAGCAGGCGCTGGGAAGCATTTTTAAGCAACAAAAACTAAAAAACTCCAAACAAAGCTTTGGGATTCAAACCACTGCCTGTAACTAGGATAAATGGGAGAGTTCTCCTCTAAAAAGCAAGAGAATTAACTGGGAAAGCATCCTTTGGGAAGTTATGAGTCACAATAAAAAAAGTGTACAGCAGAGGGAGCTGGGAAGAATTTTTTAAGCGATTAAACTGCAAATGTGTGTAAAACTCCAACCAAAGCTTTGGGAATCAAACCACTGCCTGTAACTAGTATAAAGGGGAGAGTTCTCCTCGAAAAAGCAAGAGAATTTACTGGGAAAGCATCCTTTGTGAAGTTATGATTCAAAATAAAAAAAGTGTACAGCAGGTTCTGAGGAGCATTTTTAAGAGATAAAAACTGCAAATGTGTGTAAAACTCCAACCAAAGCTTTGGGATTAAATCCACTGTCTGTAACTAGTATAAAGGGGAGAGTTTTACGATAAAAAGCAAGACAATTTACTGGGAAAGCATCCTTTGTGAAGTTATGAGTCAAAATAAAAAAAGTGTACAGCAGGCGCTGGGTAGCATTTTTAAGCGATAAAAACTGCAAATGTGTGTAAAACTCACAAACCACAACCTGTAACTCGTACAAAGGGGAGGGTTTTACTCTAAAAAGCAAGAGAATTAACTGGGAAAGTATCCTTTGTGAAGTTATGGGTTAAAATAAAAAAAGTGTACAGCAGAGGAAGCTGGGAAGCATTTTTAAGCGATAAAAACTGCAAATGTGTGTAAAACTCCAACCAAAGCTTTGGCATTCAAACCACTGCCTGTAACTAGTATAAATGGGAGAGTTATACTCTAAAAAGCAAGAGAATTTACTGGGAAAGCATCCTTTGTGAAGTTATGAGTAAAAATAACAAAAGTTTACAGCAGGCGCTGGGAAGCATTTTTAAGCGATAAAAACTGCAAATGTGTGTAAAACTCCAACTAAGGCTTTGGGATTCAAACCACTGCCTGTAACTGGTATAAATGGGAGAGTTCTACTCTAAAAACAAGAGACTTTACTGGGAAAGCATCTTTTGTTAAGTTATGAGTCAAAATAAATAATGTGTAAAGCAGGCGCTGGGAAGCATTTTTAAGCAATAAAAACAGCAAATTTGTTAAAACTCCAACCAAAGGTTTGGGATTACAACCACTGTCTGTAACTAGTGTAAAGGGGAAAGTTTCACTCTAAAAAGCAGGAGAATTTACTGGGAAAGCATCCTTTGTGAAGTTATGAGTTCCAATAAAAAAAGTTTAAAGCAGAGGGAGCTGGGAAGCATTTTTAAGCAATAAAAACAGCAAATGTGTGGAAATCTCCTACCAAAGCTTTGGGATTCAAACCACTGCCTGTAAATAGTATGAAGGGGAGAGTTTTAATCTAAAAAGCAAGAGAATTTACTGGGAAAGCATCCTTTGTGACGTTATGAGTTACAATAAAAAAAGGTGTCCAGCAGAGGGAGCTGGGAAGCATTTTTAAGCAAAAAATCAGCAAATGTGTGGAAATCTCCAACCAAAGCTTTGGGATTCAAACCACTGCCTGTAACTGGTATAAAGGGGAGAGTCCTACTCTAAAAAGCAAGAGACTTTACTGGGAAAGCATCCTTTGTGAAGTTATGAGTAAAAATAAAAAAAGTTTACAGCAGGCGCTGGGAAGCATTTTTAAGCGATAAAAACTGCAAATGTGTGTAAAACTCCAACTAAGGCTTTGGGATTCAAACCACTGCCTGTAACTGGTATAAATGGGAGAGTTCTACTCTAAAAACAAGAGACTTTACTGGGAAAGCATCTTTTGTTAAGTTATGAGTCAAAATAAATAATGTGTAAAGCAGGCGCTGGGAAGCATTTTTAAGCAATAAAAACAGCAAATTTGTTAAAACTCCAACCAAAGGTTTGGGATTACAACCACTGTCTGTAACTAGTGTAAAGGGGAAAGTTTCACTCTAAAAAGCAGGAGAATTTACTGGGAAAGCATCCTTTGTGAAGTTATGAGTTCCAATAAAAAAAGTTTAAAGCAGAGGGAGCTGGGAAGCATTTTTAAGCAATAAAAACAGCAAATGTGTGGAAATCTCCTACCAAAGCTTTGGGATTCAAACCACTGCCTGTAAATAGTATAAAGGGGAGAGTTTTAATCTAAAAAGCAAGAGAATTTACTGGGAAAGCATCCTTTGTGACGTTATGAGTTACAATAAAAAAAGGTGTCCAGCAGAGGGAGCTGGGAAGCATTTTTAAGCAAAAAATCAGCAAATGTGTGGAAATCTCCAACCAAAGCTTTGGGATTCAAACCACTGCCTGTAACTGGTATAAAGGGGAGAGTTCTACTCTAAAAAGCAAGAGACTTTACTGGGAAAGCATCCTTTGTGAATTTATGAGTCAAAACAAAAAAAGTGGACAGCAGGCGCTGGGAAGCATTTTTAAGCAATAAATACTGCAAATATGTGTAAAACTCCAACCAAAGCTTTGGGATTCAAACCACTGCCTGTAACTGGTATAAAGGGGAGAGTTCTACTCTAAAAAGCAAGAGACTTTACTGGGAAAGCATCCTTTGTTAAGTTATGAGTCAAAATAAAAAATGTGTACAGCAGGCGCTGGGAAGCATTTTTAAGCAATAAAAACAGCATATGTGTAAAAACTCCAACCAAAGGTTTGGGATTCAAACCACTGTCTGTAACTAGTATAAAGGGGAGAGTTTTACTCTAAAAAACAAGACAATTTACTGGGAAAGCGTCCTTTGTGAAGTTATGAGTCAAAATAAAAAAGTGTACAGCAGAGGGAGCTGGGAAGCATTTTGAAGCAAAAAAAACTGCAAATGTGTGTAAAACTCCAACCAAAGCTTTGGGATTCAAACCACTGCCTGTAACTAGTTGAAAGGGGAGAGTTGAACTCAAAAATGCAAGAGAATTTACTTGGAAAGCGTCCTTTGTGAAGTTATGAGTGAAAATAAAAAAAGTGTACAGCAGGCGCTGGGAAGCATTTTTCAGCAATAAAAAGAGCAAATGTGTGTAAAACTCCAACCATAGCTTTGGGATTCAATAAACTACCTGTAACTAGTATAAAGGGGAGAGTTCTACTCTAAAAAGTGAGAGAATTTCCTGAGAAAGCATCCTTTGTGAAGTTATGATCAAAATAAAAAAAAAGTGTACAGCAGAGGGAGATGGGAAGCATTTTTATGCAATAGAAACTGCAAATGTGTGTAAAACTCCAACCAAAGCTTTAGGATTCAAACCACTGCCTGCAACTTGTATAACGGGGAGAGTTCTACTTTAAAAAGCAAGAGACTTTACCGGGAAAGCATCATTTGTGAAGTTATGCGTCAAAATAAAAAATGTGTACAGCAGGCGCTGGGAAGCATTTTTAAGCAACAAAAACTAAAAAACTCCAAACAAAGCTTTGGGCTTCAAACCACTGCCTGTAACTTGGATAAAGGGGAGAGTTCTCCTCTAAAAAGCAAGACAATTAACTGGGAAAGCATCCTTTGGGAAGTTATGAGTCACAATAAAAAAAGTGTACAGCAGAGGGAGCTGGGAAGCATTTTTTCAGCGATAGAAACTGCAAATGTGTGTAAAACTCAAACCAAAGCTTTGGGATTCAAAACCACTGCCTGTAACTAGTATAAAGGGGAGAGTTCTCCTAAAAAAAGCAAGAGAATTTACTGGGAAAGCATCCTTTGTGAAGTTATGAGTCAAAATAAAAAAAGTGTACAGCAGGTTCTGGGGAGCATTTTTAAGCGATAGAAACTGCAAATGTGTGTAAAACTCACAAACCACAACCTGTAACTAGTACAAAGGGGAGAGTTTTACTCTAAAAAGCAAGAAAATTAACTGGGAAAGCATCCTTTGGGAAGTTATGAGTCACAATAAAAAAAGTGTACAGCAGAGGGAGCTGGGAAGCATTTTTAAGCGACAGAAACTGCAAATGTGTGTAGAACTCCAACTAAAGCTTTGGGATTCAAACCACTGCCTGTAAATAGTATAAAGGGGAGAGTTTTAATCTAAAAAGCAAGAGAATTTACTGGGAAAGCATCCTTTGTGACGTTATGAGTTACAATAAAAAAAGGTGTCCAGCAGAGGGAGCTGGGAAGCATTTTTAAGCAAAAAATCTGCAAATGTGTTGAAATCTCCAACCAAAGCTTTGGGATTCAAACCACTGCCTATAACTGGTATAAAGGGGAGAGTTCTACTCTAAAAAGCAAGAGAATTAACTGGGAAAGCATCCTTTGGGAAGTTATGAGTCACAATAAAAAAAGTGTACAGCAGAGGGAGCTGGGAAGCATTTTTAAGCGACAGAAACTGCAAATGTGTGTAGAACTCCAACTAAAGCTTTGGGATTCAAACCACTGCCTGTAACTAGTATAAAGGGGAGAGTTCTCCTCTAAAAAGCAAGAGAATTAACTGGGAAAGTATCCTTTGTGAAGTCATGGGTTAAAATAAAAAAAGTGTACAGCAGAGGAAGCTGGGAAGCATTTTTAAGCGATAAAAACTGCAAATGTGTGTAAAACTCCAACTAAGGCTTTGGGATTCAAACCACTGCCTGTAACTGGTATAAATGGGAGAGTTCTACTCTAAAAACAAGAGACTTTACTGGGAAAGCATCTTTTGTTAAGTTATGAGTCAAAATAAATAATGTGTAAAGCAGGCGCTGGGAAGCATTTTTAAGCAATAAAAACAGCACATTTGTTAAAACTCCAACCAAAGGTTTGGGATTACAACCACTGTCTGTAACTAGTGTAAAGGGGAAAGTTTCACTCTAAAAAGCAGGGGAATTTACTGGGAAAGCATCCTTTGTGAAGTTATGAGTTCCAATAAAAAAAGTTTAAAGCAGAGGGAGCTGGGAAGCATTTTTAAGCAAAAAAAACAGCAAATGTGTGGAAATCTCCAACCAAAGCTTTGGGATTCAAACCACTGCCTGTAAATAGTATAAAGGGGAGAGTTTTAATCTAAAAAGCAAGAGAATTTACTGGGAAAGCATCCTTTGTGACGTTATGAGTTACAATAAAAAAGGTGTCCAGCAGAGGGAGCTGGGAAGCATTTTTAAGCAAAAAATCAGCAAATGTGTGGAAATCTCCAACCAAAGCTTTGGGATTCAAACCACTGCCTGTAACTGGTATAAAGGGGAGAGTTCTACTCTAAAAAGCAAGAGACTTTACTGGGAAAGCATCCTTTGTGAATTTATGAGTCAAAACAAAAAAAGTGGACAGCAGGCGCTGGGAAGCATTTTTAAGCAATAAAAACAGCAAATGTGTGGAAATCTCCAACCAAAGCTTTGGGATTCAAACCACTGCCTGTAAATAGTATAAAGGGGAGAGTTTTAATCTAAAAAGCAAGAGAATTTACTGGGAAAGCATCCTTTGTGACGTTATGAGTTACAATAAAAAAGGTGTCCAGCAGAGGGAGCTGGGAAGCATTTTTAAGCAAAAAATCAGCAAATGTGTGGAAATCTCCAACCAAAGCTTTGGGATTTAAACCACTTCCTCTAACTAGTATAAAGGGGGAGAGGTCTATTCTAAAAAGCAAGAGAATTTACTGGGAAAGCATCCTTTGTGAAGTTATGAGTCAAAATTTTAAAAAAGTGCACAGCAGGCGCTGGGAAGCATTCTTAATCGATAAAAACTGCAAATGGGTGTAAAACCCAAAAGCCACTGCCTGTAACTATTATAAAGGGGAGAGTTTTACTCTCAAAAGCAAGAGAATTAACTGGGAAAGCATCCTTTGTGAAGTTATGAGTCACAATAAAAAAAAGTGTCCAGCAGAGGGAGCTGGGAAGCATTTTTAAGCAATAAATACTGCAAATGTGTGTAAAACTCACAAACCACAACCTGTAAAGGGTATAAAGGGGAGAGTTTTACTCTCAAAAGCAAGAGAATTAACTGGGAAAGCATCTTTTGTGAAGTTATGGGTCACAAAAAAAAAAGTGTCCAGCAGAGGGAGCTGGGAAGCATTTTTAAGCAATAAAAACAACAAATGTGTGTAAAACTCCAACCAAAGCTTTGGGATTCAAACCACTGCCTGTAACTCGGATAAAGGGGTAAGTTCTACTCTAATAAGCAAGAGAATTTACTGGGAAAGCATCCTTTGTGAAGTTATGAGTAAAAATAAAAAAAGTGTACAGCAGGCGCTGAGAAGAATTTTCAAGCAATAAAAACAGCAAATGTGTGGAAAACTCCAACCAAAGCTTTGGGATTCAAACCACTGCCTGTAACTTGTATAAAGGGGAGAGTCTTCCTCTAAAATGCAAGAGAATTTACTTGGAAAGCATCCTTTGTGAAGTTATGAGACAAAATAAAAAAAGTGGACAGCAGGCGCTCTGAAGCATTTTTAAGCGATAAAAACTGCAAATGTGTGTAAAACTTACAAACCACAACCTGTAACTAGTATAAAGGGGAGAGTTTTACTCTAAAAAGCAAGACAATTTACTGGGAAAGCATCCTTTGTGAAGTTATGAGTCAAGATAAAAAAAAAGTGTACAGCAGGCGCTGGGAAGCATTTTTAAGCAATAAAAACAACAAATGTGTGTAAAACTCCTACCAAAGCTTTGGGATTCAAACCACTGCCTGTAACTAGTATAAAGGGGAGAATTTTACTCTAAAAAGCAAGAGAATTTACTGGGAAAGCATCCTTTGTGAAGTTATGAGTAAAAATAAAAAAAGTGTACAGCAGGCGCTGAGAAGCATTTTTAAGCAATAAAAACAGCAAATGTGTGGGAAACTCCAACCAAAGCTTTGGGATTCAAACCACTGCCTGTAACTTGTATAAAGGGGAGTGTTTTACTCTAAAAAGCAAGAGACTTTACTTGGAAAGCATCCTTTGTGAAGTTTTGAGTTACAATAAAAAAAAGTGTACAGCAGAGGGAGCTGGAGAGCATTTTTAAGCAATAAAAACAGCAAATGTGTGTAAAACTCCAACCAAAGCTGTGGGATTCAAACCACTGCCTGTAACTCGTATAAAAGGAGAGTTTTCCTCTAAAAAGCATGAGAATTAACTGGGAAAGCATCCTTTGTGAAAATATGAGTCACAATAAAAAAAGTGTACAGCAGAGGGAGCTGGGAAGCATTTTTTAGCAATAAAAACTGCAAATGTTTGTAAAACTCCAACCAAAGCTTTGGGATTAAAACCACTATCTGTAAATAGTATGAAGGGGAGAGTTTTACTATAAAAAGCAAGAGAATTTATTGGGAAAGCATCCTTTGTGAAGTTTTGAGTAAAAATAAAAAAAGTGTACAGCAGGCGCTGGGAAGCATTTTTAAGCGATAAAAACTGCAAATGTGTGTGAAACTCCAACCAAAGGTTTGGGATTCAAACCACTGTCTGTAACTCGTATAAAGGGGAGAGTTTTACTCTAAAAAGCAAGAGAATTTAATGGGAAAGCATCCTTTGTGAAGTTATGAGTTCCAATAAAAAAAGTTTAAAGCAGAGGGAGCTGGGAAGCATTTTTAAGCGACAGAAACTGCAAATGTGTGTAAAACTCACAAACCACAACCTGTAACTAGTACAAAGGGGAGAGTTTTACTCTAAAAAGCAAGAGAATTAACTGGGAAAGCATCCTTTGGGCAGTTATGAGTCACAATAAAAAAAGTGTACAGCAGAGGGAGCTGGGAAGCATTTTTAAGCGACAGAAACTGCAAATGTGTGTAAAACTCAAACCAAAGCTTTGGGATTCAAACCACTGCCTGTAATTAGTATAAAGGGGAGAATTCTCCTCGAAAAAGCAAGAGAATTTACTGGGAAAGCATCCTTTGTGAAGTAATAAGTCAAAATAAAAAAAGTGTACAGTAGGTTCTGGGGAGCATTTTTAAGAGATAAAAACTGCAAATGTGTGTAAAACTCCAACCAAAGCTTTGTGATTAAATCCATTGTCTGTAACTAGTATAAAGGGGAGAGTTTTACGATAAAAAGCACGCCAATTTAATTGGAAAGCATCCTTTGTGAAGTTATGAGTCAAAATAAAAAAAGTGTACAGCAGGCGCTGGGAAGCATTTTTAAGCGATAAAAACTGCAAATGTGTGTAAAACTCACAAACCACAACCTGTAACTAGTACAAAGGGGAGAGTTTTACTCTAAAAACAAGAGAATTCACTGGGAAAGTCTCCTTTGTGATTTCATGGGTTAAAATAAAAAAAGTGTACAGCAGAGGAAGCTGGGAAGCATTTTTAAGCGATAAAAACTGCAAATGTGTGTAAAACTCCAACCAAAGCTTTGGGACTCAAACCACTGCCTGTAACTAGTATAAAGGGGAGAGTTCTACTCTCAAAAGCAAGAGAATTTACTGGGGAAGCATCCTTTGTGAAGTTATGAGTCAAAATAAAAAAAGTGTACAGCAGGCGCTGGGAAGCATTTTTAAGCAATAAAAACTGCAAATGTGTTTAAAACTCCAACCAAAGCTTTGGGATTCAAACCACTGCCTGTAACTAGTTTAAAGGGGAGAGTTGAACTCGAAAATGCAAGAGAATTTACTTGGAAAGCGTCCTTTGTGAAGTTATGAGTGAAAATAAAAAAAGTGTACAGCAGGCGCTGGGAAGCATTTTTAAGCAATAAAAAGAGCAAATGTGTGTAAAACTCCAACCATAGCTTTGGGATTCAATAAACTACCTGTAAGTAGTATAAAGGGGAGAGTTCTACTCTAAAAAGTGAGAGAATTTCCTGAGAAAGCATCCTTTGTGAAGTTATGATCAAAATAAAAAAAAGTGTACAGCATAGGGAGCTGGGAAGCATTTTTAAGCAATAAAAACTGCAAATATGTGTAAAACTCCAACCAAAGCTTTGGGATTCAAACCACTGCCTGTAACTAGTATAAATGGGAGAGTTTTAGTCGAAAAAGCAAAATAATTTACTGGGAAAGCATCCTTTGTGAAGTTCTGAGTCAAAATGTAAAAAGTGTACAGCAGGTTCTGGGGAGCATTTTTAAGATATAAAAACTGCAAATGTGTGTAAAACTCCAACCAAAGCTTTGGGATTAAATCCACTGTCTGTAACTAGTATAAAGGGGAGAGTTTTACGATAAAAAGCAAGGCAATTTACTGGGAAAGCATCCTTTGTGAAGTTATGAGTCAAAATAAAAAAAGTGTAAAGGAGGTGCTGGGAAGCATTTTTAAGCAATAAAAACAGCAAATGTGTGTAAAATTCCAACCAAAGCTTTGGGATTCAAACCACTGCCTGTAACTAGTATAAAGGGGAGAGTTTTACTCTAAAATGCAAGAGAATTTACTTGGAAAGCATCCTTTGTGAAGTTATGAGTCAAAATAAAAAAAAGTGTACAGCAGAGGGAGCTGGGAAGCATTTTTAAGCAATAAAAACAGCAAATGTGTGTAAACCTCCAACCAAAGCTTTGGGATTCAAATCACTGCCTGCAACTAGTCTAAAGGGGAGAGTTATACTCTAAAAAGCATGATAATTTACTTGGAAAGCATCCTTTGTGAAGTTATGAGTCAAAATAAAAAAAGTGTACAGCAGGGGCTGGGAAGCATTTTTAAGCAATAAAAACAGCAAATGTGTGTAGAACTCCAACCAAAGCTTTGGGATTCAAACCACTGCCTGCAACTAGTATAAAAGGGAGAGTTTTACTCTAAAATACAAGATAATTTACTTGGAAAGCATCCTTTGTGAAGTTATGAGTGAAAATAAAAAAAGTGTTCAGGAGGCTTTGGGAAGCATTTTTAAGCGAAAAAAAAAACTGCAAATGTGTGTAAAACTCCAACCAAAGCTTTGGGACTCAAACCACTGCCTGTAACTAGTATAAAGGGGAGAGTTTTCCTCTAAAATGCAAGATAATTTACTTGGAAAGCATCCTTTGTGAAGTTATGAGTCAAAATAAAAAAAAAGTGTACAGCAGGGGCAAGGGAAGCATTTTTAAGCAATAAAAACAGCAAATGTGTGTAAAACTCCAACCAAAGCTTTGGGATTCAAACCACTGCCTGTAACTAGTATAAAGGGGTGGGGGGGGGGGGGGGGGGGTTTACTCTAAAATGCAAGATAATTTACTTGGAAAGCATCCTTTGTGAAGTTATGAGTCAAAATAAAAAAAGTGTACAGCAGGCGCTGGGAAGCATGTTTAAGAGATAAAAACTGCAAATGTGTGTAAAACTCCAACCAAAGCTTTGGGACTCAAACCACTCCCTGTAACTAGTATAAAGGGGAGAGTTTTCCTCTAAAATGCAAGATAATTTACTTGGATAGCATCCTTTGTGAAGTTATGAGTCAAAATAAAAAATGTGTACAGCATGTGCCTGGAATCATTTTTAAGCAATAAAAACAGCAAATGTGTGTAAAACTCCAACCAAAGCTTTGGGATTCAAACCACTGCCTGTAACTCGTATAAAGGGGAGAGTTTTACTCTAAAAAGCAAGATAATTTACTGGGAAAGCATCCTTTGTGAAGTTATGAGTTACAATAAAAAAAAGTGTACAGCAGAGGGAGCTGGGAAGCATTTTTAAGCAATAAAAACAGCAAATGTGTGTAAAATTCCAACCAAAGCTTTGGGATTCAAACCACTGCCTGTAACTAGTATAAAGGGGAGAGTTTTACTCTAAAATGCAAGAGAATTTACTTGGAAAGCTTCCTTTGTGAAGTTATGAGTTACAATAAAAAAAAGTGTACAGCAGAGGGAGCTGGGAAGCATTTTTAAGCAATTAAAACAGCAAATGTGTGTAAACCTCCAACCAAAGCTTTGGGATTCAAATCACTGCCTGCAACTAGTCTAAAGGGGAGAGTTATACTCTAAAAAGCATGATAATTTACTTGGAAAGCATCCTTTGTGAAGTTATGAGTCAAAATAAAAAAAGTGTACAGCAGGGACTGGGAAGCATTTTTAAGCAATAAAAACAGCAAATGTGTGTAGAACTCCAACCAAAGCTTTGGGATTCAAACCACTGCCTGCAACTAGTATAAAAGGGAGCGTTTTACTCTAAAATGCAAGATAATTTACTTGGAAAGCATCCTTTGTGAAGTTATGAGTGAAAATAAAAAAAGTGTTCAGGAGGCTTTGGGAAGCATTTTTAAGCGAAAAAAAAACTGCAAATGTGTGTAAAACTCCAACCAAAGCTTTGGGACTCAAACCACTGCCTGTAACTAGTATAAAGGGGAGAGTTCTACTCTCAAAAGCAAGAGAATTTACTGGGGAAGCATCCTTTGTTAAGTTATGAGTCAAAATAAAAAAAGTGTAAAGCAGGCGCTGGGAAGCATTTTTAAGCAATAAAAACTGCAAATGTGTGTAAAACCCCAACCAAAGCTTTGGGACTCAAACCACTGCCTGTAACTAGTATAAAGGGGAGAGTTCTACTCTCAAAAGCAAGAGAATTTACTGGGGAAGCATCCTTTGTGAAGTTATGAGTCAAAATAAAAAAAGTGTAAAGGAGGTGCTGGGAAGCATTTTTAAGCAATAAAAACTGCAAATGTGTGTAAAACTCCAACCAAAGCTTTGGGATTCAAACCACTCCCTGTAACTAGTATAAAGGGGAGAGTTTTCCTCTAAAATGCAAGATAATTTACTTGGATAGCATCCTATGTGAAGTTATGAGTCAAAATAAAAAAAAGTGTAAAGCAGGCACTGGGAAGCATTTTTAAGCAATAGAAACGGCAAATGTGTGTAAAACTCCAACCAAAGCTTTGGGATTCAAACCACTGCCTGTAACTTGTATAAAGGGGAGAGTTTTCCTCTAAAATGCAAGATAATTTACTTGGAAAGCATCCTTTGTGAAGTTATGAGTGAAAATAAAAAAAGTGTTCAGGAGGCTCTGGGAAGCATTTTTAAGCGATAAAAACTGCAAATGTGTGTAAAACTCCAACCAAAGCTTTGGGACTCAAACCACTGCCTGTAACTAGTATAAAGGGGAGAGTTCTACTCTCAAAAGCAAGAGAATTTACTGGGGAAGCATCCTTTGTGAAGTTATGAGTCAAAATAAAAAAAGTGTAAAGCAGGCGCTGGGAGGCATTTTTAAGCAATAAAACCTGCAAATGTGTGTAAAACCCCAACCAAAGCTTTGGGACTCAAACCACTGCCTGTAACTAGTATAAAGGGGAGAGTTCTACTCTCAAAAGCAAGAGAATTTACTGGGGAAGCATCCTTTGTGAAGTTATGAGTCAAAATAAAAAAAGTGTAAAGCAGGCGCTGGGAAGCATTTTTTAGCAATAAAAACTGCAAATGTGTGTAAAACTCCAACCAAAGCTTTGGGATTCAAACCACTCCCTGTAACTAGTATAAAGATGAGAGTTTTCCTCTAAAATGCAAGATAATTTACTTGGATAGCATCCTATGTGAAGTTATGAGTCAAAATAAAAAAAAGTGTAAAGCAGGCACTGGGAAGCATTTTTAAGCAATAGAAACGGCAAATGTGTGTAAAACTCCAACCAAAGCTTTGGGATTCAAACCACTGCCTGTAACTTGTATAAAGGGGAGAGTTTTCCTCTAAAATGCAAGATAATTTACTTGGAAAGCATCCTTTGTGAAGTTATGAGTCAAAATAAAAAATGTGTACAGCATGTGCCTAAAATCATTTTTAAGCAATAAAAACAGCAAATGTGTGTAAAACTAGAATTTACTGGGAAAGCATCCTTTGTGAAGTTATGAGTTACAATAAAAAAAAAGTGTACAGCAGAGGGAGCTGGAAAGCATTTTTAAGCAATAAAGACAGCAAATGTGTGTAAAATTCCAACCAAAGCTTTGGGATTCAAACCACTCCCTGTAACTAGTATAAAGGGGAGAGTTTTTCTCTAAAATGCAAGAGAATTTACTTGGAAAGCATCCTTTGTGAAGTTATGAGTCAAAATAAAAAAAGTGTACAGCACGGTCTGGGAAGGATTTTTAAGCAATAAACAAAGCAAATGTGTGTAAAACTCCAACCAAAGCTTTGGGATTCAAACCACTGCCTGTATCTAGTATAAAGGGGAGAGTTTACTCTAAAATGCAAAGAGAATTTACTTGGAAAGCATACTTTGTGAAGTTATGAGTTACAATAAAAAAAAGTGTACAGCAGAGGGAGCTGGGAAGCATTTTTAAGCAATAAAAACAGCAAATGTGTGTAAAACTCCAACCAAAGCTTTGGGATTCAAACCACTGCCTGTAACTAGTATAAAGGGGAGAGTTTATTCTAAAATGCAAGATAATTTACTTGGAAAGCATCTTTTGTGAAGTTATGAGTCAAAATAAAAAAAGTGTACAGCAGGTGCCTGGAAGCATTTTTAAGCAATAAAAACAGCAAATGTGTGTAAAACTCCAACCAAAGCTTTGGGATTCAAACCACTGCCTGTAACTTGTATAAAGGGGAGAGTTTTCCTCTAAAATGCAAGATAATTTACTTGGAAAGCATCCTTTGTGAAGTTATGAGTCAAAATAAAAAATGTGTACAGCATGTGCCTAAAATCATTTTTAAGCAATAAAAACAGCAAATGTGTGTAAAACTCCAACCAAAGCTTTGGGATTCAAACCACTGCCTGTAACTCGTATAAAGGGGAGAGTTTTACTCTAAAAAGCAAGATAATTTACTGGGAAAGCATCCTTTGTGAAGTTATGAGTTACAATAAAAAAAAAGTGTACAGCAGAGGGAGCTGGGAAGCATTTTTAAGCAATAAAAACAGCAAATGTGTGTAAAACTCCAAGCAAAGCTTTGGGATTCAAACCACTGCCTGTAACTTGTATAAAGGGGAGAGTTTTACTCTAAAAAGCAAGAGAATTTACTGGGAAAGCATCCTTTGTGAAGTTATGAGTTACAATAAAAAAAAAGTGGACAGCAGAGGGAGCTGGAAAGCATTTTTAAGCAATAAAAACAGCAAATGTGTGTAAAATTCCAACCAAAGCTTTGGGATTCAAACCACTCCCTGTAACTAGTATAAAGGGGAGAGTTTTTCTCTAAAATGCAAGAGAATTTACTTGGAAAGCATCCTTTGTGAAGTTATGAGTCAAAATAAAAAAAGTGTACAGCACGGTCTGGGAAGGATTTTTAAGCAATAAACAAAGCAAATGTGTGTAAAACTCCAACCAAAGCTTTGGGATTCAAACCACTGCCTGTATCTAGTATAAAGGGGAGAGTTTACTCTAAAATGCAAAGAGAATTTACTTGGAAAGCATACTTTGTGAAGTTATGAGTTACAATAAAAAAAAGTGCACAGCAGAGGGAGCTGGGAAGCATTTTTAAGCAATAAAAACAGCAAATGTGTGTAAAACTCCAACCAAAGCTTTGGGATTCAAACCACTGCCTGTAACTAGTATAAAGGGGAGAGTTTATTCTAAAATGCAAGATAATTTACTTGGAAAGCATCTTTTGTGAAGTTATGAGTCAAAATAAAAAAAGTGTACAGCAGGTGCCTGGAAGCATTTTTAAGCAATAAAAACAGCAAATGTGTGTAAAACTCCAACCAAAGCTTTGGGATTCAAACCACTATCTGTAACTAGTATAAAGGGGATAGTTTTACTCTAAAAAACAAGAGAATTTACTGGGAAAGCATCCTTTGTGAAGTTATGAGTTACAATAAAAAACCTGTACAGCAGAGGGAGCTGGGAAGCATTTTTAAGCAATAAAAACTGCAAATGTTTGTAAAACTCCAACGAAAGCTTTGGGATTCAAACCACTGCCTGGAACTCATCTAAAGGGGAGAGTTCTACTCTAAAAAGCTAGACAATTTACTTGGAAAGCATCCTTTGTGATGTTATGAGTCAAAATAAAAGATGTGTACAGCAGGTGCCTGGAAGCATTTTTAAGCAATAAAAACAGCAAATGTGTGCTGGGAAGCATTTTTAAGCAATAAAAACAGCAAATGTGTGTAAAATTCCAACCAAAGCTTTGGGATTCAAACCACTGCCTGTAACTAGTATAAAGGGGAGAGTTTTTCTCTAAAATGCAAGAGAATTTACTTGGAAAGCATCCTTTGTGAAGTTATGAGTCAAAATAAAAAGTGTACAGCACGGTCTGGGAAGCATTTTTAAGCAATAAAAACAGCAAATGTGTGTAAAACTCCAACCAAAGCTTTGGGATTCAAACCACTGCCTGTATCTAGTATAAAGGGGAGAGTTTACTCTAAAATGCAAAGAGAATTTACTTGGAAAGCATACTTTGTGAAGTTATGAGTTACAATAAAAAAAGTGTACAGCAGAGGGAGCTGGGAAGCATTTTTAAGCAATAAAAACAGCAAATGTGTGTAAAACTCCAACCAAAGCTTTGGGATTCAAACCACTGCCTGTAACTAGTATAAAGGGGAGAGTTTACTCTAAAATGCAAGATAATTTACTTGGAAAGCATCTTTTGTGAAGTTATGAGTCAAAATAAAAAAAGTGTACAGCACGGTCTGGGAAGCATTTTTAAGCAATAAAAACAGCAAATGTGTGTAAAACTCCAACCAAAGCTTTGGGATTAAAACCACTGCCTGTATCTAGTATAAAGGGGAGAGTTTACTCTAAAATGCAAAGAGAATTTACTTGGAAAGCATCTTTTGTGAAGTTATGAGTCAAAATAAAAAAAGTGTACAGCAGGTGCCTGGAAGCATTTTTAAGCAATAAAAACAGCAAATGTGTGTAAAACTCCAACCAAAGCTTTGGGATTCAAACCACTATCTGTAACTCGTATAAAGGGAATAGTTTTACTCTAAAAAGCAAGAGAATTTACTGGGAAAGCATCCTTTGTGAAGTTATGAGTCAAAATAAAAAAAAGTGTACAGCAGGGGCTGGGAAGCATTTTTATGCAATAAAAACAGCAAATGTGTGTAAAACTCCAACCAAAGCTTTGGGATTCAAACCACTGCCTGTAACTAGTATAAAGGGGAGAGTTTACTCTAAAATGCAAGATAATTTACTTGGAAAGCATCCTTTGTGAAGTTATGAGTCAAAATAAAAAAAAGTGTACAGCAGGGGCTGGGAAGCATTTTTATGCAATAAAAACTGCAAATGTTTGTAAAACTCCAACGAAAGCTTTGGGATTCAAACCACTGCCTGGAACTCGTCTAAAGGGGAGAGTTCTACTCTAAAATCTAGAGAATTTACTTGGAAAGCATCCTTTGTGAAGTTATGAGTCAAAATAAAAAATGTGTACAGCAGGTGCCTGGAAGCATTTTTAAGCAATAAAAACAGCAAATGTGTGTAAAACTCCAACCAAAGCTTTGGGATTGAAACCACTGCCTGTAACTAGTATAAAGGGGAGAGTTTTACTCTAAAATGCAAGAGAATTTACTTGGAAAGCTTCCTTTGTGAAGTTATGAGTCAAAATAAAAAAAAGTGTACAGCAGGGGCTGGGAAGCATTTTTATGCAATAAAAACAGCAAATGTGTGGAGAACTCCAACCAAAGCTTTGGGATTCAAACCACTGCCTGCAACTAGTCTAAAGGGGAGAGTTATACTCTAAAAAGCAAGAGACTTTACTGGGAAAGCATCCTTTGTGAAGTTATGAGTTACAAAATAAAATGTGTACAGCAGAGGCAGCTGGGAAGCATTTTTAAGCAATAAAAACTGCAAATGTTTGTAAAACTCCAACCAAAGCTTTGGGATTCAAACCACTGCCTGTATCTAGTATAAAGGGGAGAGTTTACTCTAAAATGCAAAGAGAATTTACTTGGAAAGCATACTTTGTGAAGTTATGAGTTACAATAAAAAAAGTGTACAGCAGAGGGAGCTGGGAAGCATTTTTAAGCAATAAAAACAGCAAATGTGTGTAAAACTCCAACCAAAGCTTTGGGATTCAAACCACTGCCTGTAACTAGTATAAAGGGGAGAGTTTACTCTAAAATGCAAGATAATTTACTTGGAAAGCATCTTTTGTGAAGTTATGAGTCAAAATAAAAAAAGTGTACAGCACGGTCTGGGAAGCATTTTTAAGCAATAAAAACAGCAAATGTGTGTAAAACTCCAACCAAAGCTTTGGGATTAAAACCACTGCCTGTATCTAGTATAAAGGGGAGAGTTTACTCTAAAATGCAAAGAGAATTTACTTGGAAAGCATCTTTTGTGAAGTTATGAGTCAAAATAAAAAAAGTGTACAGCAGGTGCCTGGAAGCATTTTTAAGCAATAAAAACAGCAAATGTGTGTAAAACTCCAACCAAAGCTTTGGGATTCAAACCACTATCTGTAACTCGTATAAAGGGAATAGTTTTACTCTAAAAAGCAAGAGAATTTACTGGGAAAGCATCCTTTGTGAAGTTATGAGTCAAAATAAAAAAAAGTGTACAGCAGGGGCTGGGAAGCATTTTTATGCAATAAAAACAGCAAATGTGTGTAAAACTCCAACCAAAGCTTTGGGATTCAAACCACTGCCTGTAACTAGTATAAAGGGGAGAGTTTACTCTAAAATGCAAGATAATTTACTTGGAAAGCATCCTTTGTGAAGTTATGAGTCAAAATAAAAAAAAGTGTACAGCAGGGGCTGGGAAGCATTTTTATGCAATAAAAACTGCAAATGTTTGTAAAACTCCAACGAAAGCTTTGGGATTCAAACCACTGCCTGGAACTCGTCTAAAGGGGAGAGTTCTACTCTAAAATCTAGAGAATTTACTTGGAAAGCATCCTTTGTGAAGTTATGAGTCAAAATAAAAAATGTGTACAGCAGGTGCCTGGAAGCATTTTTAAGCAATAAAAACAGCAAATGTGTGTAAAACTCCAACCAAAGCTTTGGGATTGAAACCACTGCCTGTAACTAGTATAAAGGGGAGAGTTTTACTCTAAAATGCAAGAGAATTTACTTGGAAAGCTTCCTTTGTGAAGTTATGAGTCAAAATAAAAAAAAGTGTACAGCAGGGGCTGGGAAGCATTTTTATGCAATAAAAACAGCAAATGTGTGGAGAACTCCAACCAAAGCTTTGGGATTCAAACCACTGCCTGCAACTAGTCTAAAGGGGAGAGTTATACTCTAAAAAGCAAGAGACTTTACTGGGAAAGCATCCTTTGTGAAGTTATGAGTTACAAAATAAAAAGTGTACAGCAGAGGCAGCTGGGAAGCATTTTTAAGCAATAAAAACTGCAAATGTTTGTAAAACTCCAAACAAAGCTTTGGGATTCAAACCACTGCCTGTAACTAGTATAAAGGGGTGAGTTCTACTCTCAAAAGCAAGAGAATTTACTGGGGAAGCATCCTTTGTGAAGTTATGAGTCAAAATAAAAAAAGTGTAAAGCAGGCGCTGGGAAGCATTTTTAAGGAATAAAAACTGCAAATGTGTGAAAAACCCCAACCAAAGCTTTGGGACTCAAACCACTGCCTGTAACTAGTATAAAGGGGAGAGTTCTACTCTCAAAAGCAAGAGAATTTACTGGGGAAGCATCCTTTGTGCAGTTATGAGTCAAAATAAAAAAAGTGTAAAGCAGGCGCTGGGAAGCATTTTTTAGCAAAAAAAACTGCAAATGTGTGTAAAACTCCAACCAAAGCTTTGGGATTCAAACCACTCCCTGTAACTAGTATAAAGGGGAGAGTTTTCCTCTAAAATGCAAGATAATTTACTTGGAAAGCATCCTTTGTGAAGTTATGAGTCAAAATAAAAAAAGTGTACAGCAGGCGCTAGGAAACATTTTTAAGTGATAAAAACTGCAAATGTGTGTAAAACTCCAACCAAAGCTTTGGGACTCAAACCACTGCCTGTAACTAGTATAAAGGGGAGAGTTTACTCTAAAATGCAAGATAATTTACTTGGAAAGCATCCTTTGTGAAGTTATGAGTCAAAATAAAAAAAGTGTACAGCAGGGTCTGGGAAGCATTTTCAAGCAATAAAAACAGCAAATGTGTGTCAAACTCCAACCAAAGCTTTGGGAATATAACCACTGCCTGTAACTAGTATAAAGGGGACAGTTTTACTCTAAAATGCAAGAGAATTTACTTGGAAAGCATTCTTTGTGAAGTTATGAGTCAAAATAAAAAAAGTTTACACCAGGGGCTGGGAAGCATTTTTAAGCAATAAAAACAGCAAATGTGTGTAAACTCCAAACAAAGCTTTGGGATTCAAACCACTGCCTGGAACTAGTCTAAAGGGGAGAGTTCGACTCTAAAAAGCAAGAGACTTTCCTGGGAAAGCATCTTTTGTGAAGTTATGAGTTACAAAAAAAAAAGTGTACAGAACAGGCAGCTGGGAAGCATTTTTAAGCAATAAAACTGCAAATGTTTTTAAAACTCCAACGAAAGCTTTGGGATTCAAACCACTGCCTGTAACTAGTATAAAGGGGAGAGTTTTCCTCTAAAATGCAAGATAATTTACTTGGAAAGCATCCTTTGTGAAGTTATGAGTCAAAATAAAAAAAGTGTACAGCAGGCGCTGGGAAGCATGTTTAAGAGATAAAAACTGCAAATGTGTGTAAAACTCCAACCAAAGCTTTGGGACTCAAACCACTCCCTGTAACTAGTATAAAGGGGAGAGTTTTCCTCTAAAATGCAAGATAATTTACTTGGATAGCATCCTTTGTGAAGTTATGAGTCAAAATAAAAAATGTGTACAGCATGTGCCTGGAATCATTTTTAAGCAATAAAAACAGCAAATGTGTGTAAAACTCCAACCAAAGCTTTGGGATTCAAACCACTGCCTGTAACTTGTATAAAGGGGAGAGTTTTACTCTAAAAGGCAAGAGAATTTACTGGGAAAGCATCCTTTGTGAAGTTATGAGTTACAATAAAAAAAAGTGTACAGCAGAGGGAGCTGGGAAGCATTTTTAAGCAATAAAAACAGCAAATGTGTGTAAAATTCCAACCAAAGCTTTGGGATTCAAACCACTGCCTGTAACTAGTATAAAGGGGAGAGTTTTACTCTAAAATGCAAGAGAATTTACTTGGAAAGCTTCCTTTGTGAAGTTATGAGTTACAATAAAAAAAAGTGTACAGCAGAGGGAGCTGGGAAGCATTTTTAAGCAATAAAAACAGCAAATGTGTGTAAACCTCCAACCAAAGCTTTGGGATTCAAACCACTGCCTGTAACTAGTATAAAGGGGAGAGTTCTACTCTCAAAAGCAAGAGAATTTACTGGGGAAGCATCCTTTGTTAAGTTATGAGTCAAAATAAAAAAAGTGTAAAGCAGGCGCTGGGAAGCATTTTTAAGCAATAAAAACTGCAAATGTGTGTAAAACCCCAACCAAAGCTTTGGGACTCAAACCACTGCCTGTAACTAGTATAAAGGGGAGAGTTCTACTCTCAAAAGCAAGATAATTTACTGGGGAAGCATCCTTTGTGAAGTTATGAGTCAAAATAAAAAAAGTGTAAAGGAGGTGCTGGGAAGCATTTTTAAGCAATAAAAACTGCAAATGTGTGTAAAACTCCAACCAAAGCTTTGGGATACAAACCACTCCCTGTAACTAGTATAAAGGGGAGAGTTTTCCTCTAAAATGCAAGATAATTTACTTGGATAGCATCCTATGTGAAGTTATGAGTCAAAATAAAAAAAAGTGTAAAGCAGGCACTGGGAAGCATTTTTAAGCAATAGAAACGGCAAATGTGTGTAAAACTCCAACCAAAGCTTTGGGATTCAAACCACTGCCTGTAACTTGTATAAAGGGGAGAGTTTTCCTCTAAAATGCAAGATAATTTACTTGGAAAGCATCCTTTGTGAAGTTATGAGTGAAAATAAAAAAAGTGTTCAGGAGGCTCTGGGAAGCATTTTTAAGCGATAAAAACTGCAAATGTGTGTAAAACTCCAACCAAAGCTTTGGGACTCAAACCACTGCCTGTAACTAGTATAAAGGGGAGAGTTCTACTCTCAAAAGCAAGAGAATTTACTGGGGAAGCATCCTTTGTGAAGTTATGAGTCAAAATAAAAAAAGTGTAAAGCAGGCGCTGGGAGGCATTTTTAAGCAATAATACCTGCAAATGTGTGTAAAACCCCAACCAAAGCTTTGGGACTCAAACCACTGCCTGTAACTAGTATAAAGGGGAGAGTTCTACTCTCAAAAGCAAGAGAATTTACTGGGGAAGCATCCTTTGTGAAGTTATGAGTCAAAATAAAAAAAGTGTAAAGCAGGCGCTGGGAAGCATTTTTTAGCAATAAAAACTGCAAATGTGTGTAAAACTCCAACCAAAGCTTTGGGATTCAAACCACTCCCTGTAACTAGTATAAAGATGAGAGTTTTCCTCTAAAATGCAAGATAATTTACTTGGATAGCATCCTATGTGAAGTTATGAGTCAAAATATAAAAAAAGTGTAAAGCAGGCGCTGGGAAACATTTTTAAGTGATAAAAACTGCAAATGTGTGTAAAACTCCAACCAAAGCTTTGGGACTCAAACCACTGCCTGTAACTAGTATAAAGGGGAGAGTTTACTCTAAAATGCAAGATAATTTACTTGGAAAGCATCCTTTGTGAAGTTATGAGTCAAAATAAAAAAAGTGTACAGCAGGGTCTGGGAAGCATTTTCAAGCAATAAAAACAGCAAATGTGTGTCAAACTCCAACCAAAGCTTTGGGAATATAACCACTGCCTGTAACTAGTATAAAGGGGACAGTTTTACTCTAAAATGCAAGAGAATTTACTTGGAAAGCATTCTTTGTGAAGTTATAGGTCAAAATAAAAAAAGTTTACACCAGGGGCTGGGAAGCATTTTTAAGCAATAAAAACAGCAAATGTGTGTAAACTCCAAACAAAGCTTTGGGATTCAAACCACTGCCTGGAACTAGTCTAAAGGGGAGAGTTCGACTCTAAAAAGCAAGAGACTTTTCTTGGAAAGCATCTTTTGTGAAGTTATGAGTTACAAAAAAAAAAGTGTACAGAACAGGCAGCTGGGAAGCATTTTTAAGCAATAAAACTGCAAATGTTTTTAAAACTCCAACGAAAGCTTTGGGATTCAAACCACTGCCTGTAACTAGTATAAAGGGGAGAGTTTTCCTCTAAAATGCAAGATAATTTACTTGGAAAGCATCCTTTGTGAAGTTATGAGTCAAAATAAAAAAAGTGTACAGCAGGCGCTGGGAAGCATGTTTAAGAGATAAAAACTGCAAATGTGTGTAAAACTCCAACCAAAGCTTTGGGACTCAAACCAGTCCCTGTAACTAGTATAAAGGGGAGAGTTTTCCTCTAAAATGCAAGATAATTTACTTGGATAGCATCCTTTGTGAAGTTATGAGTCAAAATAAAAAATGTGTACAGCATGTGCCTGGAATCATTTTTAAGCAATAAAAACAGCAAATGTGTGTAAAACTCCAACCAAAGCTTTGGGATTCAAACCACTGCCTGTAACTCGTATAAAGGGGAGAGTTTTACTCTAAAAAGCAAGATAATTTACTGGGAAAGCATCCTTTGTGAAGTTATGAGTTACAATAAAAAAAAAGTGTACAGCAGAGGGAGCTGGGAAGCATTTTTAAGCAATAAAAACAGCAAATGTGTGTAAAACTCCAACCAAAGCTTTGGGATTCAAACCACTGCCTGTAACTTGTATAAAGGGGAGAGTTTTACTCTAAAAGGCAAGAGAATTTACTGGGAAAGCATCCTTTGTGAAGTTATGAGTTACAATAAAAAAAAGTGTACAGCAGAGGGAGCTGGGAAGCATTTTTAAGCAATAAAAACAGCAAATGTGTGTAAAATTCCAACCAAAGCTTTGGGATTCAAACCACTGCCTGTAACTAGTATAAAGGGGAGAGTTTTACTCTAAAATGCAAGAGAATTTACTTGGAAAGCTTCCTTTGTGAAGTTATGAGTTACAATAAAAAAAAGTGTACAGCAGAGGGAGCTGGGAAGCATTTTTAAGCAATAAAAACAGCAAATGTGTGTAAACCTCCAACCAAAGCTTTGGGATTCAAATCACTGCCTGCAACTAGTCTAAAGGGGAGAGTTATACTCTAAAAAGCATGATAATTTACTTGGAAAGCATCCTTTGTGAAGTTATGAGTCAAAATAAAAAAAGTGTACAGCAGGGGCTGGGAAGCATTTTTAAGCAATAAAAACAGCAAATGTGTGTAGAACTCCAACCAAAGCTTTGGGATTCAAACCACTGCCTGCAACTAGTCTAAAGGGGAGAGTTATACTCTAAAACGCAAAAGACTTTACTGGGAAAGCATCCTTTGTGAAGTTATGAGTTACAAAATAAAACGTGTACAGCAGAACCAGCTGGGAAGCATTTTTAAGCAGTAAAAACTGCAAATGTTTGTAAAACTCCAAACAAAGCTTTGGGATTCAAACCACTGCCTGTAACTAGTATAAAGGGGAGAGTTCAACTCTCAAAAGCAAGAGAATTTCCTGGGGAAGCATCCTTTGTTAAGTTATGAGTCAAAATAAAAAAAGTGTAAAGCAGGGGCAAGGGAAGCATTTTTAAGCAATAAAAACAGCAAATATGTGTAAAACTCCAACCAAAGCTTTGGGACTCAAACCACTGCCTGTAACTAGTATAAAGGGGAGAGTTCTACTCTCAAAAGCAAGAGAATTTACTGGGGAAGCATCCTTTGTGAAGTTATGAGTCAAAATAAAAAAAGTGTACAGCAGGCGCTGGGAAGCATTTTTAAGCAATAAAAACTGCAAATGTGTGTAAAACTCCAACCAAAGCTTTGGGATTCAAACCACTGCCTGTAACTAGTATAAAGGGGAGAGTTTACTCTAAAATGCAAGATAATTTACTTGGAAAGCATCCTTTGTGAAGTTATGAGTCAAAATAAAAAAAGTGTACAGCAGGGGCAAGGGAAGCATTTTTTAAGCAA